>NC_081438.1:24382410-24615793 GCF_949786415.1 Peromyscus eremicus | reverse complement strand
TCTAAGTAACTGGTGTTCCTGGCTCTATATTAATCTGTGTCTCAGCTTCCTATATTGGGGACCACTGCCTGGCTTCCAGGCAGGGACTGGACTTAAAGACCTGGAATGCACAGAAGCATTCTTGCAGCTTGTGGGAGGCACAGGTGGGTCCCTTGAATCGGGACTCATCTCTCATGTCATGATGTCATGCAAGGTTGGGAATTGGGGTCTCCATTGCCTCAGGTCTCTGCCACTCTTTAAGTCCCTGGCCTTGGGTGGGAGGTGTCAGATGTCTTCACACTTGGTAGCCTCAGGCTGTCTGGACAGTTGCAAGTCCTGCTCTGGGATGTGTGGCGTCCACCAGGCTGAGGCTATTTGATGGATATGTTCTGTGGGCCCTGGGGGAGGGGGAACAACACCTGGACATGGCATAGCAGGAAGGCACTGGACAGGGAGGCCGAGGGCCCTAAGGCCTTAACCCCTGGAGTGGCATCTCCTAGGGACCAGCTCCAAGACCTTCGCTCAGTAGGTACAGTTCTTGCCATGCAGTGAGGCTGGATGCAGTAATGCTGCATGCTAGCTAGGCAGGAGGCCCTGAAGCTCAGGGTCAGCTGTACAAGGTAGAGGTTGTCCTTTGACCCCCTCACACATGCGCACACACTCAGGCACACGTGCGCACTTTTGTTTTTTAAGATTTGTTATGTATACAGTGTCTGCGTGTATCCCTGCAGGCCAGAAGAGGGCGCCAGATCTCAGTACAGATGGTTGTGAGCCACCATGTGGGTGCTGGGGATTGAACTCAGGACCTCTGAAGAGCAGTCAGTGCTCTTAACCTCTGTTAATTTTTTTTAAGGGGCTGGAGAGGTGGCTTAGTGGTTAAGAGCATGTACTTCTCTTCCAGAGAACCTGAGTTCGGTTTCTACGACTCACATAACCACCTATAACTCCAGCTCCAGGGAACCCAATGACCTCTTCTGGCCTCCACAGGCACCTGCACTCACATGACAGACACACTCACACACATATACATAAACAGCCAGGCATGGTGGTGCTCCCTCCCTTTTAATCCCAGAAGGGAGTGTCTGCCTCAAGCCAACACATGTCAGCTTTGTGTGTAACTTGGTTCTCAAGGTGTTAGAATTCAGCCCTCACTCCAGCTACATGACCGCACATGCGCAATTCAGGAGTTAAGCAAAAGGCCTTGCGTCTTATGTCATCAATGTGCATTGGTGACTACTTACGCATGGTGTGGTCACACAATTTGTGCCTTAAAAGCCGGATGCAGAGCCCACACCCTCTCTGCTCTGCTCCCCTCTCCCCCCACCCCGCCATCTTTCTCTCTCTCCAGGCCTGGGAGTTGGAGAGATGGCTCAGTGGTTAAGAACATTGGTTTGTGTAGAGAAACTGGAACTGGTTCCCAGCGCCCACATGGTGGCTAACAACCATCCATAAATCCAGCTGCAGGGGACCCAACCCACTCGTGTGACCTCTGCAGGCCCCAGGCGCCCACATGCATGCTGACAAAACATTCACACCGATGAAAGATCTGAAGCCACGCCTCTGATGAGCAAAGGCGCTAGCTGTCCCCTAGGTAAGGGTGGGGTTCTGGGACTGTCTCAGGAAAGCCCAGATGTTACCCACTGACCACCCAGAGGGAGCAGAAGGCCTGTGTATTGGGGGGAAGGGTGGGACCCTCCATCTCTGAGCCCCTTCCCCTTCGGTCCCCACAGGGTTGATCCCGTGTCCCTGACACGGCAAACAGAAGGCAAAAAAAAAAAAAAAAAAAAAGTAGCAAACAGAGGCTCACTACAGATACAAATGTTTATTCTACATAAAAATCTCACAAAATGGGCAGCTGGTTGTACCAAGACCTTTGGTGAAGGGGTGGAGGGAGGGGCCGTGAGAGAAGGCAGCACGGACAGTGGTCACAGTCACTGGGCAGGAGCAAAGCTGAGGAACGGGGGCACACAGACACGGCCCCGACTCCCGCTGCATGCACACGCATGCACACTCCTTGCCTGTGCACGAGAAAGGGTTCCTGGGGCAGGGGGTATATATTTTTTTTTTTTGACTCTGAGAAGCCCCAAGATGGCAGGGGAGGGAAGTGGGGAGCCCCCCCCCCCAGCTGGCTGCTGAATACTGCATCCAGGACACCTGACATCACGTGGCACATCAGTGGGAGACAGAGCAGGACGAGACTGCAGGCCCAAAGTGACACCTGGCTTTTCAGAGCATAGAGAGAGCAGGGGACCACTGTCCCCAACATGCAACTCTGGCCGCGACCCCACATGCCTGTCAGAGACTGTGGGCAGAGGCCTGAGGTCTGCCCCACCTCTCAGCTACAAGCAAGGCTGGAGAGGATACCACCAAACTTCTCGCACAAGTTCACTAGGCTCAGGCCCAGCCCAGGGACATGACCCCCAGGGCTGTGGTACGGGCAGCTGAGGCCAGAGACATTGTCAGGCTTCGCTCAAAGTGGGGATACTGGGTGCTCCTAAAACACCAGCAGCTATGGCCCCTGAGCCTCCTGGCAGTGGTTAAGCTCACAAAGAACTTCAGTGCTGGGCTATCCCCTGGGACACCTCTCCCCTAACCTGAAAAGCAGCACCATGTGACCAGCTGGTCCCCACCCTCCAGGTGGCCTTGGCATGGTGGGGAGAGCTGGGGAAGCCAGAGGGCAGGGCAGGTGAGGGCAAGGTTGCGGTCCAGAGAGGAGCCTGAGTCCCAGAGGAGGGTAGACCTCAGGCCTGAAGAAAGGCGGACCTGGCCAGGGCCCAAGTCTTGCCCACACTGACCTGTCCCCAGCCCCTCTGGCCGTTCCCGATCCTGCTCCCCTCTGCCTCCTGAACAGACACACACTGTCACAAGATCATGCACACGACACGGCTTGGGGCAGGGTGGTGGGGACGGGAGCCTCATGGCAGAGAGGGAGCAGTGTGGGATGGGAGGGGAAGGGCTCCCGGCCAGAAGGCAGGGGTGGGGAGGGCAACCCAGCCAGACGCAGCAGCCAGGGGCCTCCTCAGGGAGACCCATCCAGAGTGGAGAGGTGGGAGGGGCCGGTTTCTATCCAAAGATGCCCCCGATGGTGGAGGCGATGACGATGCCCAGAATCACACAGCAAATGATGATCATGATCTTCTTCTGCAGGGAGACAAAGGGTAGGCCTCAGAGGAGCCGCAGGGGTGCAGTGAAGGAGAGACCAGCGTGACGGCCCGGGCTAGGGCTGGATAATAGTGCCAGCCTAGAATCCCCAGAGAGGGGCTGGGGCGTGGCTCAGTGGTAGAACACCTGCCTAAAATCCCCCAGTGAGGGGCTGGGGGTGTGGCTCAGTGGTAGAGCACCTGCCTAGAATCCCCCAGTGAGGGGCTGGGGTGTGGATCAGTGGTTAGAGCACCTGCCTAGAATCCCCCAGTGAGGGGCTGGGGTGTGGCTCAGTGGTAGAGCTTTTGTCTAGCATGTGCTAGATCCTGGGTTCCAACCCCCCCCAATATGAAAAAAAAAACAATAATCAAAAATCAAAATGAGGGTTGAGATCTGGAGGGTCAGGACTAGGGGTAGGTGATGGCCTAGAAAGGATTGTTGATGGAGAGGTGAAGGCTATGGTTGGAGATTCTGAAAATGGGACTGAGGCAGGTGGGGAGGAGTATCTCACAGTCTGGTGGCTCTCGAGGGCATGCATGGGCTTGGACAGAGCTGGCCACTGACCCTGCGCGCCTTGCTCTGGTACTTGACGGCCTTCTTGGTATCAGACACAGCCCTCTCCACGTAGTCCACGGCGTGCTCCACATTGTACTCGATCCTGTCAATCATCTCCCCCTGCAGGACCAGGGGGACCCAAGGTCCAGGCCTCCCTCCTCAGAACCAGAAGGGAGCTCAGGTAGGGATTCGGGAAAGTACCCTGAAGTCAGAGAGAGAGAGAGAAGAGAGCTGTGAGGAGGGCATGGAGCTTCTCACCTGTGCCACCAGGCCAGGCACCAGGCCAGGGCATCTTGGGCATAATAAGACATGCCAGGAGTAGCTCCCACCTTTCCCAAACAGCAGCCATCCTGGGGGTGAAATTGTCCATGCAGTGCCAGGCAAGGGTGAGGACCATGCGGAGGGTGGTCAGCTGTGACCCCAGAAAGTGGACAATGCCGGGCAAAGGCAGGGCAGGAGTAGGTGGGCTGTAGTCTGAGCCTGCCCTGGCCAAGGTTTACCAGGTGAACATGGACAAGCCTCTTACTCTTTCCCTAGGTGACCAGTTCCATGAAGCTCTTAATGTCTGCTGTCTTCAAACGTTGAGACCCTTTGGCCAGTCCTATAGTCCTCTTTGGGTCCCACGTTCTTCATCTGACCGTGACACTGTCCCGACAAGACTCACAGCAATGTTGTGTCTCAGTCTAAAGATGATACCTTCTCCTCATAGCTTCTCACCAGGACACAGCAGCAGCCTCCTCAGACCTCTCCAGTACTTAAGGCTATGCCAGGCCTACCCGTAAAACCCCTAGTCTAGCCAGGTATGACTTGTGAGCCTAGCACTCGGGAGGCTGAGGCAAGAGGATCAAGAGTTCAAGGCTAGCCTGGTCTACATAGCAAGACCCTTCCTTACAAAGGTAAAAGAAATCACAAAACATAAAACAACCCCTCAACAACAACAACAAAATTACCAAAACAGACAAAAAACAAACAGCAACAAAACCTCAAGAAAGCCAGGTGTAGTGACAGCTAAAATTCTAGCACTGAGGAGGCTGAGCCAGGATCAAAGCAAGACTGTCTCACAAAGGCAAAAGAACAAAGCAAAATCAAAACTAAAAGTCAACAACAGCAAAATCCACATCAACAAAGCCAGACATGGTGACTTAAAACCTGTAAGCCCACCACTTGGGAGGCTGAGGGTGGAGGATGCCATAGGTTTGAGGCCAGCCAAGGAAGACTTTGTCTTAAAAGAAAGGGCAGTGGTGGCGCACGCCTTTAATCCCAGCACTCGGGAGGCAGAGCTAGCAGAGGCGGATCTCTGTGAGTTTGAGGCCAGCCTGGTCTACAAAGCGAGATCTAGGACAGGCACCAAAACTACACAGAGAAACCCAGTCTCGAAAAAAAGGGGGCGGGGAGAGGCTGGAGATGTAGCACAGTGGCTACGGTAGTTGCCCAGAATGTCTCACATTTGATCTCCAGCATCATGTCAACTGAATACAGTGGCACACCTGTGATCCCATCATTTGGGAAGTAGAGGCAAGAGGATAGGTAGTTCAAGGTTCAGGACCTGAGATGGCTCAGTAGATAAAGCTGAATGCCCCCAAGCCTGTGTTCAACCCTTGGCCCACATAATCGAAGGAGAGAATTGACTCCCACAAGTACAAATGAACACAGACAGGCACACAGGCACACAGGCATATGCACAGATGTAAAAAGTTTTTGTTTTTTCATAAAAATATAGAAGGTTAGACTGAGACATGGCTCAGTGGTTCTGAGCACTGGCAGCTCCTGCAGAGGACACTGGTTCAACTCCCAGCACCCACAGGGCAGATCACAGCCATCCATAACCCCAACTCCAGGGGATCAGACACCCTCTTCTGACCTCCATCAGCCCCAGGCACATAGTGCACAGACGTGTATGCAGACAAAACACCCACACACATTAAAATAATAATTGTGTTTTTAGTTCAGGGTCATCGTATGCTACATATCAAGTTTGAGGCTGGCATGGCATTATGTGAGACCCTGTCTCCAAAACAAAATATGCTCAATGGTATTCAGCACCACCCATTTTCCTACCTCATCTCTCTCCAACTTGGGCTTGGCCTTGACCACTCCTGTGTCCCACAGACCTCCTCTCTCCTCAAGCCCAGCCTCCTGCTGAGCCCTGGGCACTGCCGGTCCCTCAGCCGGGGGCTGCTCCTCATTTCTCATGGGAGCCCTTCCTAGCTGGTCCCTTTGTGTGGAGCAGAGGAAGCCCTGAGTGGATGAAGTCCTGAATATGTGTCAGGACCTGGGCTCAGCCTTTCATTTCAGCACTCAGGAGGCAGAAGCAGTTGGCTCTCTATGTCTGTGAGTTCAAGGCCAACCTGGTCTACATAGCAAGATGCTGTCTTAAAAAAAAAAAAAAAAAAAAAAGGAAGAAAGAAAGAAGGAATGAAAAGACAAACGTGGAAGGTGGATGTCAGGTAATTGCGTTAAGACGGCTCAACCAAGTTGACAAGCACCTCAGTTTGGATCCCCTCGAAAAGCACCCTTGTAAAAAGCCATAGAGGCCCATGCCTCTAACCCCCGTTCTGGGAGCCAGAAATGAAGATTTGAGGCTCACTGGCCAGCCAGTCAGGCTGATTTGGCGAGTTCCAGATTCAGTGAGAGACCTTGTCTCAAAGAAATAAGGCACACACACACACACACACACACACACACACACACACACACACACCCCTACACACCTGTGCATATCTACAATCTCCAGTTGTAGTTTATGATTTTTGTGTTAGGCCTCATTCATAACTATCCCAGGCCTCCTGCGGCTCACAAGCCACAAGCTGAACATGCCTACCTAGGACTCTCCCGAGCTCCCAGCACACCGGAGAATATTCCATTTATTCTATAGAGATGTTGTGCGGCCCTTTCTCACCCAATAGCCGTTCACTCCTGTAAGCAATGCTCAGTTGTCTTGTTCACTGCTTGCTCCTAGCAAGGTAGCCAGTCCATAGTGGCCCCTAGCATAGTTTGTGAAGCCAGGACAGGGCCGGGGTGAGGGGTGGGGCCATGCAGGGCCTGGGAAGCCAAGCAGAGCCATGCAACAGGATCCCCGGAGGTCCTTACAACCATCTATGGTTACCTGAAGACACTGTCCCTCCCGGGCAGAGCAGCGTGTTGGGTGAAAAGGGAAGGGGTTAGTGTGGTCCTGGATGCTGCTGGGAGCCGGAGGTCCTAACACTGGGGACGAGGGCACTCACCTGACTCTCCACCAACATGGCCATGTCCATGAACATATCGTGTAGCTCCCGGATGCTGTTCTCCAGCTTGATGATCTCACTGTGTCTGGTCTCGATCTCACTCAGAGCCTGCTTCGAGATGCTGGAGTCCATGATGATCTAGGGAGTAGAGGAGCAGCAGGACCCTGATGCTAAGAAGAAGGGCTGGAGTCCAGGACTGGGAGAGCGGGGAGGCTGTCATTTTTTTTTTTTTTTCAATTTATATGTATGTGTTTGTTTGGGTATATGAGTGTAGTGCCTGTGGGCCAGAAGAGGGTGTTAGCGCCCCTAGAGCTGGAGTTACAGGTGGTTATGAGCTGTCAGACATGGGTGTTGGGAAATGAACTCATGTTTTCTGCAAGAGCAGCAAGGACTCTTTTTTTGTTTTGTTTTTCGAGACAGGGTTTCTCTGTGTAGTTTTGGTGCTTGTCCTGGAACTCACTCTGTAGACCAGGCTGGCCTCGAACTCACAGAGATCCACCTGGCTCTGCCTCCCGAGTGCTGGGATTAAAGGCATGCACCACCACCGCCCGGCTGCAGCAAGGACTCTTAACCACAGTCATTTCTCCCGGTTCAATGGTTGGTTTTGTCAATTTGACATAACCTAGAATCACCCAGGAAGAGAGTCTTATCTCAATGAAGACTGTCCAAATCAGCTTAGGTAGGGACATGTCCATGAAGGACTGTCTTAATTATCAATGTTAATTGACATGAGAAGACCCAGCCTACTGTGGGTGGCACCATTCCCTACACAGAAGCTCGCTGGGCACTAAGCATGCAAACTGCATTTTCTCTCTGCTTTGGCTGTGATGTGACTAGCTACTTTAAGCTCCTGTGAGCTGAAACATGGCCCCTCTCCCCTGAGTTGCTTTTTGTCAGGGCCATTTTATCATAGCAACAGAAATGAAGCTGGAACAGGGGCCAAGGAGGAAGGCGGCTGGGATGAGCAGGTTTCCCAGAAGTGGCAGCCACAGCCCTTCCAACCTCCTGTTTGGCTCCATTGCTAATTAGCTTCTGTGTGACTCAATTCCTGCCTGAGATGAGGACCTGCTGACACTCCCCCACACAGTGAGTGCTCAGCAAGTGACTGTTTGATTATGGCGGGGACGGTAGTGAACACCTTTAATCCTGGCGCTTGAGAGGCATAAGCAGACAAATAGACAAATCTCTGAGTTCCAAACCAGCCAGGTCTATGCAAAGAGTTCCAGGACAGCCAGGTTACATAGTGAGACCCTGTCACTACACACACACACACACACACACACATTATTTATTAACTATGTATGTGTGCGTGCAAGCATGCCCAACAGCACATATGTGGAAGACATGAAGTCCATTTTCTCCTTACATAAAGAGAGTCCTGGGCATCAAACCCAGGTACTTAGGTTTTTACCTGCTGAGCCATCTTTGTTTTGAGACAGGATCTCGTGTGTCCCAGGCTGGCCTGGAACTGGCGATACAGCCACAGATAACCTTCAACTCCTGATCCCCTGCCGCTACCTCTTTCTCTTTCTTTTTGCTTTTTCGAGACAGGATTTCTCTGTATAACAGTCCCGGCTGCCCTGGAACTCGGTCTGTAGAGAAGACTGGCCTCGAACTCACAGAGATTCGCTGCCTCTGCCTCCTGAGTGCTGGGATTAAAGGTGTGTGCCACCATGCCCGGCCTGCCTCGAACTCTTCAGTGCTGGAATTACAGGCCTGCAACCACGCTGGAGTTTAGTAAGTGCTAAGAACTAAATCCAGGGTTTCATGAGTGGCAGGCAAGCACTTTAACAACTGAGCTGCAGCCCAGTCCTGTTTTTTTAAACATTTGTGTGTGTGTGTGTGTGTGTGTGTGTGTGTGTGTGTGTGTGTGTGTATGTGCACGTGCATATCAACTTGTACACATGCAGAGGCCAGAACAAAGTATTCTCCCTCCATCACTCTCTACCTCACCGTTTTTTTACAAACGTTTTTACATTTCTTTTTTATTTGCCTGTGTGGGAGTGTATGCACGCCACAGCTTGCTTGCAGTCAGAAGACAACTTGGGGAAGCCAGCTCTCTCCTTCCACTGTGTGGTTCTTGGGGATCGAACCCAGGTCAGGAGGCTTGGTAGCAAGTTCTTTTCCCCTCCTAGCCATCTTGTCAGCCCTGCCCCTGGGAGGCATGGTCTCTCACTGATCCAGAAGTTCGCCTTTTTGGTTAGGCCGGCTCACCTTTGGCCTGGGTCTGCCCACTCACGGCTGGAGTTACAGGCACGCACAGTTTGTTTAGAGGCAGGGTCTCCCACAGCCTAGCCTAGCCTCCAGGATGATTTCATCCTCCTCCGTCCGGCTGCTGGGATGACAGCAGCGTCATCCCGTTATCTGTGGCTGTATCGCCAGTTCCAGGCCAGCCTGGGACACACGAGATCCTGTCTCAAAACAAAGATGGCTCAGCAGGTAAAAACCTAAGTGTGTGCAGCGTCACACCGGCTTCGTCACACACATACCCTGGTTGGCCTTGAAGTGGCAGTACTACTTTTCCTTCAACCTCTCAAGTGCTGCTGTGAGGCATCATGCCCAGCTTAGATGGGGGTCGGAATTTTCCTTATTACGCTTAATCAGTGTGTGTGTGTGTCTATGCCTGGTGTGGGGCGCGCGCACGCACGTGTGTGTGTGTGTGTGTGTTTGTGTGTCTGTGTGTCTATGGTAGGTGTGTATGTATGCATGTATGTGTATAATGTGGTGTGTGTGTGTGTAGACAACTTGCAGGAGTTAGTTCTCTGCTTCCACCATCTGAGTCCCAGGGAATCCAACTCAGCTCGCCAGGCCTGGCAGCGAGCTCCTTTCCCTGATGAGCCATCTCAACCTGGACACAGGTTTTGATTTTCACCTTTATCACTGACATTTATGGGACCCTCAACCTGGCCCCCTCCCTTCTCTCGAGACTCAGGCTTTCTCTAAAATCCAAACACTGCCCTGACCCTGGAGGGATGTGGTTTATGGGTAACAGGGGAGGGCTTCCCACTCACCCCAGAGGCGAATATGGCAGGGTTTCCACTCTCCAGCATGTCTTCCAACTCCTCACTGGTCGTGGTCCTGCCGGCTGTGGGTGGGAGTACATTAAGTCCTGCCCTCTCCAGGGAGCTCTGCAGCTTCTACTCCTAGCCAAAGCCCCACCCTCAACCACACCTCTAGCTACAAGCCCCACCCCTAGGCTGTTATGGGTGGGTCCCATCTCTCCAGCCCAAACTACATCTCTAGCCACAAGCTTCACCAATGGCTCCATCCTTCCAACCCAGGCCATATAGGCACCACAAGGTCCTACCTACCCGACTCTAGCTCAAGCCCCATACCCAGGCTCTACTCACTGGTGGTTACCCCTCCAGCCCAAACCACACCCCTAGCCACAGGCCACACCCACCACCACTTCAGAGCTTAAACCACCACCACGGGCCCTGCTTGTGGCTCCAACTCTCCAGCCCAAACTGCATCTCTAGCCACAAGCCCCATCTAACGGCTCCTTCAGCCACAGGCCCCTCCAGTCCAGCCGGGACCCCGGCCCCCAGCTCACTGATCTCCAGCTGCCTCTGGATACGCCCTTTGCAGCGTTCCCGGTAGTCGGACTGCGTGGCGTTGTATTCCGACATGACCTCCACAAACTTTCGCGACAGCGTGGAGTGCTAGGTAGGGGTCGAGGGTGGGGAGATAGGTGTGCTGCGGGCTGGTATCAGGCTCCACAGGGACCCAGGGACCCGCCCACCCCCGCCGCCGCCGCCGTCCTGCTGTACCTGCGTCTTCCGGATCCTCAGGTCGGCGGAGGAGCGGTTCAGACCTTCCTCCTGCTCGATGCTCTGCTCGATGCCTGGGTTGGGGGGGTGATGTCAGGGGATGGCTAAGCAGTAGCCCGCCCCTATGCATCGGCTCCACCCACAAGCGGAGGCTTCAGCACCCACCCCCCTCCCGGGGTGAGGCCTCCGCCTGTGTCAAAAGGTATGGAGGGTCATATGCAAAGCAAACTGTAAACAATAATGAAGTCCACAATAGTGGTCCTTCTTGCTGGTCAGTGTGTGCAGCTGTGTACATTTGTGTGAGCGCACACCCACCTGTGAATATCCTAAGGTAGGTGTGTGTGTGTGTGTGTGTGTGTGTGTGTGTGCACCCAGATTCCTCTTTTCAGGAAAGAGAGGAGGACCAGGTGTCTGTCCCCGACAGAACATGTCCCTTACGCTGCCATGGCCATGGGACATATATGCACGTTTGTGCACACAGACACATGTGGTCTCTGCATGAGTCCAGGATGCCAACCACCTCTTTGGGTGGGGCTTTTTAAAATTTATTATTTCTACATAATTCTCATATAGCCCAGGCTGTCCTCACACTATGCAGCCCAGGCTGTCCTTGAACTCTTGATCCTCACATCTCCACTTTCGGAGATTACAGGGGTGAGTCTCCAAACCCAACTTACGGGGTTCTGTGAATCAAATTCAGGGCTTCATGTAGGCTGGGCTGTGCCAGCTGAGCCACATCCCCAGCCACCAGAGTGACTTACTCTTTAACTTGGAGCGAACCTTGTTTGCCGTTTTCTTTATGTCGGACATGAGCTCTTCCAGTTCCTCCTTGGTCTCTATGGGGGGGTGGGGGGAGGGACATGTGGTTTTTCCTCTTTGTTCAGACCCAGCCTCTAGCACCAGGAGTGGGATGGGGGGCCCTGGGCAAACCCCAGCCTTGTGGTCTTCTCTCTTCCCTGGGCTACAGTTGCAGCTCTAGGCCGAGGCCACCTCAACGACAATCTCACCCCCTCTCTCCCTCTGCCTTCCAAGAAGCCGCCTTCCTGCTTCGCCGCTTCCCCCATCCCCTGCAGATAACAGATGGGGCTAAATTTAAGGCTGGTCGGGCTGCAGTCTGCACCGAGGACTGTACTTGTCGGGTGCTGGGGTGGGATGGGGCTGGGTTCACCTGGCTTCACCTGGGGTGGCTCAGGAGGGGAAGCGGAAACCCGCCAGGTCAGCAGGGTGGGCCACCTTGCCTAGGCAGTCCAAGCAACAGCTGACATTGAACTCCTCACAAAGCTGTCTCTCCTAGGTGCTTAGCTCCCGAGTGGCTGTGACAAGAGCCACCGTGGGTGGGAGGTAGCAGTTTCACAGGGGTAATACGCCCCCCAGGGGGTTGTAGCCCCGGAGGTGACAGGTCACTAGGGGTCATGAGAGGTGAATAAAGGCAATGGCCCTTCTCCTAGCCACAGCTAGGACTCTAAGCTGGCAGAGGCCTCAGGGTGCCCGGCTTGCTGCCTTTCCAAGAAGCCACCACCAGTTCCACCCTCTCTTCAGGAGAAACTGGGACCAGGCTCTTGGTTGTCACCTTTTTACCATACACACTGGGGATCGGGCTTAGGGGTGACAGCAGTGATCTACCAGGAGAGGAGGGTCACCTGCTAAGTGGAATGTGTGAGTGGGGCAGCGCAGGGGGGCTCTGCAGAGTGGAGGAGGGAGCCTTCCTCCCACGAACAAAAGGAAACTTGGTCACCAGCTGCTCCTGCCGTCTCAGACTTTTTTGCTCAAACCTAAAATAGCCCAGCCGGATGGCGGCCCCCGGGGAGCGAGAAGCAGCGTTGATCCAGGAGAGCCCCCGACCCACTGCCAATTTCCATATTCCTCCTGAGCTCTGTCCTGCCTCACGGCCCCATGGCATGCCCTCTTCCCTTGATGAGTGGCTGCATCTCCGTGTAGCTCTGCTGGCTCCTGGGAACTAACTATACCCACTCTGCAGACCACACAGGGCTAAGTGTGGACAGTGGTGGCACATGGGAGCTGAGGAAGGAAGCTGTGTGGTTCCAGGATGGTGTGCCCACCCCACCTCCAGCAGCTGAGGGGTCCCCTTGCCAGTCCCCCCCTACCCCCACTTCTCTTCAGATATAGTCTCATATAGCCCAGGCTATCCTGAAACTTACTGTGTAGCCAAAGATGACCTTGAACTCCTAATCTCCCATCTCTACCTTCAGAGTGCTAGGATGGCTACAGACACGTGCCACCATGTCCCAGTTGCGGGCAGCTGGGGATTGAACCCAGGACTTTGTGCATGCTAGCCAAGCACTCCATCCAAAGCTCACTGCTTTCTTCCCACCACAAAATTACCATATTATGCAGCCCACACAAGGACACACGGTGACCTAGATAATCAGAGACATAGATGGGTACATCACCGCAGCCATCGGGGACAAATCTTTAGGAAAAGGGATGAAGTGAGATGACTGCCCCGCCTTTTCATGGCCCGGGTGGTCCTTCCCTCCCCTCCCCTCCTAGGATGTCTCCTTAGGTCCCAAAAGCTTCAATCTGCCTCCTCAGGGGCAGGTACAGCATAACTGCTATCTCAACTCTTGGTCCAAACATCCTGAACCAGAGGGAGCCTTATTCTGGCCCAGAGGGTGAGGGGTACTGGATGTGGGACACATGCTTGACACAAAAGCCTTCCCCTGTCTTTTGTGAGCCACAGGGCCTGGGACCTCCCAGAGGACACAGAAAGACAGGATAGCAAGCTTCCAGCCACTAGTGACCATGGAGGGCAGGCACGTATGAGTGGCTGGCCAGCCTGGGTCCCTGAGACAGGGGACTGGCCAGTCAGTGCCTCCGTGGCCTGCAGGTGAAACCCTCTAGGGCAGAGGGTCTTGGTTGGGCCCTGCTAAATATCAATGTGGCAATCACTGTCCCAACAGATTACCAGGTGTGGTGGCACGTGCCCATAATTCCAGCCAAGCCAGGTGGTGCGTAGTGCAAGCCTCTAACCCCAGCAAAGGCAGGTGGATCTCTGTGAGTTCGAGGCCAGCCTGGTCTACAGAGTGAGTTCCAGGACAGGCAACAAAACTACACAGAGAAACCCTGTCTCAAAAAACCAAGAGAGAGAGAGAGAGAGAGAGAGAGAGAGAGAGAGAGAGAGAGCGCTGGACAGATGGGTCAAGTGGTTAGGAGAACTCAGGCTCAGTTTCCAGCACCCACATGGTAGTTTACAACCATCCAGTTCCAGGAGACACAATGCCCTCTTTTTGACCTCCATGGGCACAAGGCACACACGTGGTACACATACATACATGCTGGCAAGACATTCTGCATATAAAATAAATATAATAATAAAAATAAAATAATAGAAGCCATCTTGGGCGCTCTCTCTCTCTCTGGTTTTTTGAGGCAGGGTTTCTCTGTGCAGCCCTGGCTGACCTGGAACTTGCTCTGTAGCCCAGGCTGGCCCAGGACTCGAA
The DNA here is from genome assembly GCF_949786415.1 of Peromyscus eremicus. Lineage (NCBI taxonomy): Eukaryota > Metazoa > Chordata > Mammalia > Rodentia > Cricetidae > Peromyscus > Peromyscus eremicus. The sequence goes on along the minus strand of NC_081438.1, from coordinate 24,601,663 downwards.
GAGATCCACCTGCCTCTGCCTCCTGAGTGCTGGGATTAAAGGTGTGCGCCCCCACCACCCACCACCTGATTGAGACACTATCTCAAAAAACAAAACAAGCCGGGCGGTGGTGGCGCACGCCTTTAATCCCAGCACTCGGGAGGCAGAGCCAGGCGGATCTCTGTGAGTTCGAGGCCAGCCTGGGCTACCAAGTGAGTTCCAGGAGAGGCGCAAAGCTACACGGAGAAACCCTGTCTCGAAAAACAAAAAACAAAAAACAAAAAACAAAAAAAAAAAACAAAACAAAACAAAAAACCCACAAGCAAAATAAAAAGCAAAAGAGGACAAAGACAACTCCTGACAGCTTGCTCTGGGTCTGCATGTCCACATATGGGCACATGTACCCAAACACACCTCACATTCATCACACACACACACACACACACACACACACACACACACGCACACGCACACGCACGCGCACGCACACACACACACACACACACACACACACACACACACACCCCTCAACAGGAGTGTGAAGGCCACAGGCCAGGCCAAGGGACCCTGTCTAGGGCTGAGTAGGATCTAGATACACATAGGCTCCCTGTGTGAAGGGAGACAGGTGACCGACTTCCTGGAGCCACGAGAATGTGGGGCTCTGGGCTACTAATCAGGCAGGGTGCCAGATCTCGCAGGAAGCTTTGCCTGCTCTGTCAGAAAACCACCTCAGAGTTGCCATCTGCTCCCTGGGGAGTCAAGGAGGGTGGGGTTGGGCTGGGCATCAGGCAACTTACTTTGTCCTTCTGCCTGTCCATCCATCCATCCATCCATCCATCCATCCATCCACCATCTATCCACCCCATCCCATCCCTTCATCTACCCATCCTACCCATCCATCCCATCCCTCCCTCCATCCATCCATTCCATCCCCCCCTCCATCTACCCTTCCCCCATCCATCCATCCATCCATCCATCCCATCCATCCCATCCCATCCATCCCATCCATCCATCCATCCATCCATCCCATATCCACCCGTCTGTCCATCCATCCATCCATCCATCCATCCATCCATCCATCCATCCATCCCATTCATCCGTCTGTCCGTCCATCCATCCATCCCATATCCATCCATCCATCCATCCATCCCATCCATCCATTCATCCATCCATCCATCCATCCATCCATGCATGGACCCTCCCTCCCAACATCCCAGGAGAGCTGCCTGCCATCCCTGTGCCCTTAGAGAAAACCCAGGTAGCTGGGGAGGGGGAGGGCTGGCCTGGAACTCTCTTTGTAGTAGAGGATGCCCTTGAACTCTTGACCCTCCAACCACCACCTGCTGGGATCACAGGTGGGTACTGCCATCCCCAGCCATGGCAATCTTCACAGCAGGTCAAGGTCTCCCAGTGACAGGAGACACGGACTAGTTCAACTCCAGGCCTGGGTCAGTGCGAGGAGCCCTGTCTTCTGCACGAGCAGGTCAAACACCCCACTGCCCGTCACACCCCAGTGCAGGGCGGCTGGGCCTCAGAGCCCTGTTTTGCGGCCGCCCCCACTCTCACTCACTCTCGTCCGGGTTGGGGGAGGCCAGGATGGCGCTGTGTTTCCGCTTCACCTCCTCCACGTTTTCGGCAATCTTGTCGATAAAGCCCCGGATCTCTTCCACCTGGGGGACCCGGGTCAGGGAGGTTAGAGGAAAACAGAGTAGGGAATCAGAGGGAAGATGGGCCAGCAGTGGGAGCTGGGCGACAGTTCCCAGGAAGTCCCAAGCAAGGACTCTGCTTTGCTTAGCATCACCCTATCCACCCTCAAAGTGGCTCACACTGGAGCCCGGGGGTGGGGGTGATAGGAGGGGGGAGTGGCCGAGCGAGGCTTAGGTGTAAGAGAGTCCTGCACCAGCTCCTAGGTGAGGACTAGCAGGTGCAAAGAGGGGACACAGAGCAGGCTGGTTCCTACCTGTTCGAAGAACTCATCCATGAAGCGGTCTCGGTCCATGGTGACAGTGACATCATCATCGTCATCGCTGTCTTTGGCCTGGACAAGGTTATATACATGTGAGTGGACATGTGTGGGTCCCCTGGAACCCTTAACGATGAACCTTCTGCACACACAGGCACAATGAGGCTCTCTGGCCATTTATCGCTCTCTTGGGAGTCTCTGGGCAGGAACAAGGACAGACAAGCCATGCCCCGGTTTCCAGCCACACTGCCCCCCTGGAGGATCCCCAGGCACCCAGCACAGTAGAGAAGATCTGCCTGTCAAGTGTCAAGCGGGTGACAGAGTCATGTCCCCTTCCAGTAGCTATGAAACTTGGTAACCATGCCAGTGGTCCCTAAGCCTGAAGCCAAGCAGTAGGTTGCTGCCCGAGTTAACTGAGCCCTGAGTCCAACTGGGGTCTCCAAAAGTTGCCTGACAGACTCCCCCGCTTCCTACTCTCCAGACCCAATGGTCGGTTCCGTTCTGTGTTTAGACAGTGTCTCAGTTTATAGGCCAGGCTATGGTTCAACTCCTGACCTTACCTCAGCCTCCTGAGTGCTGGGATTATGGGTGTGTGCCACTGTGCCTGCTTCTCAATTAAAACGGAGCTCAGAGTTTCCAAGACCTGTTGGTCCCAGTGTCCCAAAAGCAGCCATACAAAAACCACAATCACCAGCCAGGGAATAATTAAACTAGGCTTGTCTTCTGGCCATGGCCATTTTTTTTTTCCTTTTCCATTTTCGTGTGTGTGTGTGTGTGTGTGTGTGTGTGTGTGACGTGCGTGTGTGTATGTGTATTTGTATGTGTGGAGGTGCAAATACATGTGGAAGCCTGAAGTTGATGTCCTCAGTTGCTCATCCCCCTTATTGATTGAGGCAGGGTCTCTCAATCAAGCCCAGAGCTTGCCGATTATATATGGCCTAGGCTTACTAGCCCCGTGCTCCAGGGATGCCCCGTCTCTTCCTTCTGAGGCTGGAATCACAGGCAGGCTTCCACACTCACAGGGCATGGGTTCTGGGGATCCGAACTCAGGTTCTCTTGTTTGTGTGGCAAGCATGTTTAACTGCTGAGCAATCTCCCCAGCCCTGGCCATGGTCATCCTATTTGACAATACCTGGAGTCAGCCAGGGTCACGAGCCGGATAGTTCAATGTCCCTTCCCCATAGCCAAGGTACACCAATGTGACCTAGGACAAGAACTATCACCTTTGGGTCAAGAGCTCAGGGCTCAGCCATGGCTCACTGCTCAGTAGGGTCATACCACCCCTCCAAGACTGATGCTCTTCTGTGAAATGGGGATTGTGATAACTGTCTCTAGGGGCAGAGGACTTAGAAGAATAAGACACAGGCATTTTCTTGGGCTCCATTACCTAGTCAAAGCAGGACCCAACCGAATGCAAGAGGGGGTGGCTAGAAGCTTTTCTGGAGGCAGCGCTGAGGGGCCTCCTCCCATCTAGAGATCACACCTCCTCCCCCGGGCAGCTAAAATAAACCCCCGCTCTGCTCCTTCTCCTCAGAGTGCCTGTGGACTCCACCAGGTGGCCATCCCTCCCCCAACCCATAGACAAGGAGACACTGGGAACTATTGTCACACTCAGGGGCCATTCCTGGCTGTGGAGTTGAGTCATACAGGACACACCTTAGGGAAACTGAGGCATGGCACAGCCTGTAAGAGCTCTGTTCCCTATCACTATGCAGCTAGCCAGGTCCTGAGCAGTGGAATTGGGGTGTGTGCCGTTCAGTCTCTGACAAGCTCTGGGACCCAGAAAAAGACGGGAAAGGTACTAGGAAAGGTGGAGAATGTTCCGTCTCTTTTGCTTTTTTCTTATTCACTTAAAACATTTCAGTTACAAAAATTACATATAGTTGTGGTATATACAGGTATGCATGCTTACACCATGCATGGGTAGGTATACTCCTGCACTCCGTAGGTCAAAGAATAAATTGTAGAAGTTGGTTTTCTCCTTCCATCATGTGGATCCTGGGGTTTGAACCCAGCAGCAAGCACCTTTACCCACTGAACCATCCTGCTGGCTCCTTTATTTTCACTTTTGGGTCAGAGTCTCATGTAGCCCAAACTAGCCACCAACTCAATATGAGGCTGAGGGTGGCCTTGAATTCCTGATCTTTCCACCTCCTGGGTGCTAGAATTACAGGAATATACCACCATGCCCCGTTTCCAGGCTGAAGCAAGAGGAGGAGTCAAGGTCATCCCCAGCTATTTGGGGAGTTCAAGGCCAGCTTGGGTTACATGAGACCCTGTCTCAAAAAACTAAAACGGGACTGGAGAGATGGCTTATCAGGTAAGAGCTCATATTGCTCTTACAGAGGATCAAAATTTTGGTTTCCAGCACCCACAACACGCAGCTCACAATCACCTGTCACTCCAGCTCAAAGGGATCTGGCGCCCTCTTCTGGACTCTGCAGACACCTGCACTCAAGTGCACATACCCACTCAAAGATATACATATATACTAAAAATTTTAAAATAATAAATATAACACTGAAAAAGAAAAAAAGCTCAGTTGGTAGAGAGCCTAGAATGCACACAACCCTGGGCTCTAACCAAGTACCTCAGAACTTGGGTGCCAGCCTTTCTGAGCCCCCCTGCTCCACCCTTGGAACTCCTGGGGCTGGGCTGGTATTTCTCCGTCCCTCACTTTGCCGTCCCTCACACAGGCACTCGATCTCTCTAGAGCCTGTCCTGCTATTCCCACCCCCTCCCAAGGGCTGGAGCTAGACAGGAGACTGGCAGGGGTATGGCTAGACCTTGTCCATGAGGGCAAAGACGGGAAGGAAGGGCCTGGGAGAGATTCTGAAGGTGCCGTTCAGAGTGGCCCCACAGGCAATCAGAGGGTTTGGGTCTGACCTCCCAAACCTAGCATGGTTCTCAAGTACCCTGAGGGGGGAGCCCATAGGAACCACCTTTCTCAAGTTCTCTTAGCTTCTGTCCTCACTTCCTCTCAAGCTACTGTGAAATCCTGAGAAAAACCACCTCGGCGGGACAAGGGTTTACTTTAGCTCACGATTCTAGGTTACGGCCTATTACTGTGGAGAAGCCACAATGGCAGGAGCTTGAGAGGGTCAGCCAGTCACATGACATCCAGTAAGGAGCAGAGAGAAGGGCCAGACAGATGGCTCGGTGGGTAAGAGCACTTGCTGTTCTTGCAGAGGACCTGAGTTTGGTTCCCAGCACCCACATGGTGGCTCACAACCATCCACTCTTACTCAGTTCAGGACCTAAGGAATGGTGCCACCCACAATGGGCAGGGTTTTTCCCCGCATAAATTTAACACAGACATGCTCATGGGCCAAGGCAATACAAACCATCTGAAGGACTGAGTCTCTTCCCAGGCTGTATCAAGTTGACATCGTTAAACCTAGCCATCACTGTCTCCTTCCTTCAGGACTTCTCGCTAGTACCAGTTTCTACCCACATCCTGGAGTCTACCTACAGCTCCTGTGAATGTCTTCCTGCCCCTGTAATCCACTCTGTTTTCCCTGTACTTCCGATTCCATGAAGCCAACCATCCCCTCACTCTCAGATGCTGCCTCTACCAGGGAACCTCTTCCTCTAATAAACCCCTCATTCCTCCGGTTTCCCATACCCTATTCACATGCAGATGGGAGCCACAGCCATACTCCCCCGCCCTCAGGGGACCTGAGTCGGGACCCAGGAGTCATGCCCGTCACCTCCTGTGACAGAATGATCCATTACTACCCTTGCCAGGCAGCATGGGCTATTTCTGGAAGGCCCCACTGTTGGTGGCCTGCTCGCTTTCCTGGGGTTCGGCTCTCTGCTATAAAGAACCTGGTCATGCCTTCTCCCTAGGGTGGCACTATCAGAGCGCTAACGGTCTCGCCAGCATTCTCCCCGCCCTTCTCTGCTCAACTCCAGCATGCATTCCTTTCTTTTCTCCGGAGGCCCTCGACTTGTTCTGTTCTGCCTCTGTCCTCTCTACTAGGACAGTATACAAACTGAATCTGCTGTAATCGGAGTGAGGTCAAAAAAGCTGACCAAGCGGGGCGGTGGTGGCACACGCTTTTAATCCCAGCACTCAGGAGGCAGAGGCAGAGGATCACTGAGTTCGAGGTCAGCCTGGTCTACAGAGTGAGTTCCAGGACAGCCAGAGCTACACAGAGAAACCCTGTCTTGAAAAATAAAAAAAAAAAAAAATTAAAAAAATATGACCAAGATGGTCTAACTCCATTAATATAGCGAGATGATCAATCCAGAGCTGGCTGGCAAAATGTCTCAGCAGGTCAAAGAGCTTGCCCTGATGACCTGAGTTCAATGGCCTGGGTTCAATTCCTGGAATCCATATTTATTTAAAAAAAAAAAAATGGGTGCAGTGGCTATTATGTGAGATCTTAGCGTGCCTGCAGGGAGAAGGGAGGTGAGGGAGGTGGAGCCAGAAGAACCCACGGGAAACACAGGTAAGCAGCCCAGCTACTGAAATAACAGGAGAGACCCTGCCTCAAAAACAAGGTGGGAACTAGTGAGATGGCTCAGCAGGTAAAAGCACTCCCCGAAAACCTGATGACCTGGGTTGGATCCTTACAACCCACAGAAAGGTGGACAGACAGAACCAACGACACAAAGTGGTCCTCGGACATCAACACTGGAGCCATGACAAGGACACACCCCCATAATACATCACAGAGAGAGAGAGAGAGAGAGAGAGAGAGAGAGAGAGCGAGAGAGAGAGAGAGAGAGAGAGAGAGAGAGAGAGAGAGAGAGAGAGAGGCATTATGCATACAGAGAAAAAGAAAAAATGGAAACAATTTGTTGGTTTTTTTTTTTTTTTTTTTTTGGTTTTTCAAGACAGGGTTTCTCTGTGTAGCTTTGCACCTTTCCTGGAACTCACTTGGTAGCCCAGGCTGGCCTCGAACTCACAGAGATCCGCCTGGCTCTGCCTCCCAAGTGCTGGGATTAAAGGCGTGCGCCACCACCGCCCGGCCGGAAACAATTTTTAAAAGCTATAATCACGTAACATTTTCTTTCAAGGAAAAGCCCAAACTGTCCCCTGCCGACAGTCCACGTGGTTAGAGCGAGGACAGAGAAAGGACCTATCTATCCTGTTTCATCATTTGCTTCCTCTCTCACTCTTGGTTCACCTGAGCCACGGTCTCCATACACAGGGCTGGCCTCCAATCCCATCTCTCTGCCTCCATCTCCTCAGTGCTAGGCTTACAGGTGTAGGCCACGATGTTCCTCCCAGACATATCCTTGACCAACACAAACTCAGGTAACGTGGCTACCCTGGCTCTCCTGGCATGCCTTCTTCCTGGTTGTCTTGACTGGGGTGGGGATGGCACACGAGCACAGAGTGGCTACCCATGTACCAGGAATGTGGCTCAGCCGGCCGAGTGCTTGCCTCTCATGAATGAAGCCTTGGGTTTGACCCCCAGCACCAAATAAACCGAATGTGGTGGTGTGTGTTCCTAATCTTAGCACTTGGGGTGGTGGAGGCAGGGGGATCAGGAGTTTAAGATCGCCAGTAGCTACATAACAAGTTTAGGGCCAGCCTGGGCTACGTGAGACCCTATCGAGCAGCCAGGTATTTCTTGGATGATTAAGGACCTAGGTGGGGTCCTAGCTTTCACTACATAGAAGGGGCAGGATAAGGGTAAGGACTTGGTGAACTCTGACATGGAGGCTGGAGCTAGAGCCGTAAGGCAAGCATAGATCAAGGCCCACACATCCGATGGACAGACGTGCACAGAAACCAATCTTGCTGCCAATCTGGCCGGGTCTGGGTCTGCCCTTCTTCAGAGCCATCTCCTCAAACTCCCAGGTTGGAATCTCCCTGTGCCCAAGAGCCCCCAAACCAGAAACATGGAAACACCTCCTTCCTTCCTTCTTTCCTTCCTGCTTTGTCCTGTGAGACAGGGTCTAGCTATGTAGCCCAGGCTATCTTTGAATGCACAGAAATCCTCTTGCCTCCACCCTCCCAAATTCGGAATCACAGCTGTGCAGCTGTATGACGACAACCCCTCAACCAACACTCTTCTCTTTTTTTAAATTTTTTATTTTGTCTTCTTTCTTTCTTTCTTTCTTTCTTTCTTTCTTTCTTTCTTTCTTTCCCGGAGCTGAGGACTGAACCCTCTACCACTGAGCTAAATCCCCAACCCCTCTCCTCTTTGATAAAACCTAATCATTTGATTTTTCCTGATGAGTTTTGTTGCTTATCCCCTGGTTTTTGACCCTGATTCATATCCAGAACCCTTTAGGGGAGGGGTGAAAAATTCCATTTCCAGGGGGCTGGAGAAATGGCTCAGCAGTTAAGAACTCAATATTGCTCTTCCAGATGACTGAGTTCAGTACTCAGCACCCACAGTGGGTAGCTCACAAGAGCCTGTAACTCCAGCTCCAGGGGAACTGACACCCTCTTCTAGAACCTTAAGATACCTGCACACCTGTGCATATATCCACATACACACACACACACACACATATACACACAATAAAATAAAATCCCCCAGTGAGGGGCTGGGGTGTGGCTCAGTGGTAGAGCACCTGCCTAGAATCCCCAGTGAGGGGCTGGGGACAAAGTTCAGTGGAAGAGCACCTGCCTAGACTGTATAATGCCTTGGAGTTTGATCTTCAGCACTGTAAACAAACGAGACAGTCTCCACAGAGGTCATGTGTGGTGGTTTGAAAGAAAATGGTCCCCAAAGGGAATGGCACTATTAGGAGTTATGGCCTTGTTGGAGTAGATGTGGTCTTGTTGGAGGAAGTGTGTCACTGTGGAGGCGGGCTTAGAGGTCTGATGTATGCTCAAGCCACGCCCACTGAGACAGCTCACTTCCTGTTGCCTGCAAGATGTACAACTCTCAGCTACCTCTCCAGCACCATGCCTGCCTGCACACCGCCATGTCCCACCATGATAACGGACTGAACCTCAGAAACTGTAAGCCGCCTCCTCAATGAAACGTTTTCCTTATAAGAGTTGCCATGGCCATGGTGTCTCTTTACAACAATAGAAACCCTAAGACACCATGGTACCACAGGTGGGGGATAACAATAATTGCACCAGAACCTTGGCATTAAAAAAAAAAAAAAAAGACACCAGGGTATGTAACTCCAATCCCAGCACACAGCAGGCAGAGGCAGAAAGATCAATACAAGTTTGAGGATAGCCTGGACTACACATCAAAATCTTGCCCCCAAACAACAAAAAAGTCATCAATTAAAACACACACACACAGCCGGGCAGTAGTGGCACACACCTTTAATCCCAGCACTTGGGAGGCAGAGCCAGTCAGATCTCTGTGAGTTCAAGGCCAGCCTGGTCTACAGAGCGAGTTCCAGGACAGGCACCAAAGCTACACAGAGAAACCCTGTCTCGAAAAACACACACACCTTCCTTGGGCAAGTGAAATGTCTCAGTGGCTTGCCACCAAGCCTGACGACCTACGTTCAACCCACATAGTGGATACAGAGAACTGACTCCTTCCTGTAAGGTGTCCTCTGACTCCCATGGGCGCACTGTGGTTCACGTGTGCCCCTTCCAAACAAATACAAAAATAAATGAGTAAATGTACAGATGACAGCACCCTCCACTTCGAGTTACGAGGTTAGCCTTGGCCAGGGAGACGGCACAGCGGGAGGTGGGGAGCCCTTTCCACTCGGGCCTGGCAACCTGAGGTTGATCCCTGGGACTCACATAGAGGTAGAAGGAGAGAACAGACTTCCTGGAGTTGTCCTTTGACCCTCTGACCTCATGACTGCCAGGAAATTGCAAGGCTGGAATCAAGTGCCCTCCCCAGCAAAGACAACTGAGGAACACAAGACCTCTCTAGAGCCACTGTGGGCAGGAAGCTGGGAGCTGCCTCTCCCCCCCCCCCCCAGGCGGACAGTCTACGTGATCTTCCTGGCAGAGACTCCCGTATTCCAGGACACTTTTTCTCCAGGAAGCCAATGTGATTGTTCTGGGAGGTGCAGAGGCTGGAGGATGGCAGCTGGCCAGCAGCAGGGCTTGATTCATTGGCTGAGCCCAGCCAGCCTCACTGTCTGCCTCCGGGGCTATTTTTTTTCCCCCTTCCTCTTTAGTGACTAATCGAAGTCAATCTCGCTAGTGCAGAGAGGCCCCGAGCTCCAGACAGGGGTACACAGAGAGAAGCCAGGCTGGGTCCCTAGAAAAGCAAGCTCCCAAGTGCTGACTAGTATCCTGTCCCCACCCCCGGGGCTGGGTGATCCCTGCAACTCCACTTCCTCCTGAAAGCCCCTGCCTGGGGCTCAGTGCCTTCCACAGAGCCCAGAAAGGGGCTGGGCTGGGCTGTGTATCCTTAAATAAACCCCTGGTCCTCTCTCAACCTTATATTTGTACTACGGAGAACAGGTGGTTTGACTAGACAGTCCTGTAAGCCGATTCCATCTGCATCCCAGATGTACACATGCCCGAGTATAGAGTTTACTCTGGACCCTGTCCCAGGGAGCTGAGGCAGAGTGAGAAAAACCACACAGGAGGTCACCTCCTCTGGGAGACAGATAATGTCAGACCCATTTTGTTAGCTCTGCTTTACATTCTGGGTGTGTTGTTGCTGTTGCTGCTGATTGTTTTTGTTTTGTCTGTTAGTTTTGAGGCAGGGGATCATGTAGCCCAGGTTGGCTTTAACTGCTACGGAGCTGAAGATGGCCTTGAACTCCGGACCCTTGTGTCTCCATCTCCTAAATTCCGGGATTACGGGCCCGTGCCACTATACCTAGCTAATATCGGCTCATCTTACACAAGAGAGGAGAAGGTAAGTTAAACAGGGATAGAGACAGTACCTTGAGGAGCAAGGGACTAGTGGGCAAGGACAAAGAGAACCCTGGGCTTCCTCTTCCAGAAAGTTCTGCCTGTCGTAGATCTCATGGAACACTGGATGCCAGATGTCAGGGGCCTTGCTTGGTATCTTCCTCCTCCTTTTTTATTTTTATATTATTTATTTGTTTATTTTTGGTCTTTCTTTCTTTCTTTCTTTCTTTCTTTCTTTCTTTCTTTCTTTCTTTTTTTTTTTTTTTGCAAGACAGAGCTTCTCTGTGTAGTTTTGGTGCCTGTCCTGGAGCTCACTCTATAGACCAGGCTGGCCTCGAACTCACAGAGATCCACCTGGCTCTGCCTCCCGAGTGCTGGGATTAAAGGCATGTGCCACCACCACCCAGCTATTTTTGGTTTTTCAAGACAGGGTTTCCCTATGTAGCCCTGGCTGTCCTGGAACTCTCTCTTTAGACCAGGCTGGCATCAAACTCAGAGATCTGCCTCTTTCTGCCTGCCTCCAGAGCTGGGATTGAAGGTGTGTGCCAGCACCACCAGGCCACACCAAGTGCTCTTAACCAGGGAACCATGACTCCAGCTCCCCATGTCATATTTTGTATTTGAGACAGAATCTCAACTACGTTGCTGGTGCTGATGCTGAACTCACCGTGAAGTTCCTGTTGACCTGGAATTTGAGATCTTTCTGCCTCAGCCTCCTGAGTAGCTAAGATGACAGGCAGGTACCCTAAGACACAGACGGCCCGGCTCTGAAATCTTTCATTTGAGGGAAGTCTAAATTCTCTTCCCTTGTCAGCTGGCCCGTCCTTTCGGATCATGGTCTCTTGGAAGTCCAGCTCCCTCTGGGCCACACTCCGTATTTCTCATCTGCCTTGACTGGCCCCGTGCACTTACCCTCTGCTTCTTGTAGTAGGTCCCCTGTGTCATGCTGGCCTCGAGCAGAAGTGACCAACGGTCTGGGAATACTCGGGGTTAGCGGGTGTAGGGAAGAGGGGGAGGTCAGTTCCAGAAATTCCCCAGAAGAAAATGAAGACCCGGGGCTCGGACCATAGTTCAGTTGGTAGAGCTGCACGGTCAGCGTGCGGGAAGCCCCAAGTTCCATCCCTATCACAGCACAAACTGACTTTGCAATGGTGCACGCCTGAAATCACAACACCAGGAAGGTGAAGGCCGGAGAATCAGAAGTTCAAGGTCAACCTCAGCTACGTGAGCTCCGAATTAAAAAACAAACAAATAAAACCCCACAGAAAATCGCGATGTCTGAAATACCAACGCCAGAAAGGCCAAAAGAGTAGACTCAAGCCGGGCGGTGGTGGCGCACGCCTGTAATCCCAGCACTCGGGAGGCAGAGGCAGGTGGATGGATCTCTGTGAGTTCGAGGCCAGCATGGTCTACAGAGCTAGTCCAGGACAGGCTCCAAAGCTACAGAGAAACCCTGTCTCGAAAAACCAAAAAGAAAAGTAGACTCAAAGGGCCAGTGTGGGAAAGACTCTGTTTCAAAAATAAAAAATTAAAAAATTAAGGGCCGACAAGATGGCTCAGCAGGTAAGGGCGCTTGCCGCCAAGCATAACAACTTGAATTCCATCCTTGGGACCCACATGATGGAAGGAGTTAGCTGACCCCACAAAAGTTGTCCTCTGACCTCCATGCACATGCACCCATCCCACAATAAATAAACAAATAAATGTAAAGGTATTAAAATAATAATAATAATAATAATAATAATAATAATAATAATAATAAATACAAGCCGGGTGTGGTGGCTTACTCAACACTTAGGAAGCTGAGGCATGAGAATTGCTTATAGTTTGAGGCCACCCTTGGCTACATAATGAATTCTAGGCCAGCCTAGGATACAAAGTAAAGCCTGTGTCAGGGGGGAAAAAATGAAAAAAGAAGTAAAGAAAAAAAAAAGCAAAAGAGAATCAGTATGGTGGTAGGTGCCTACAACCCTAGCGGTTGGGAGGTAGAGGCTGCAAGATCGGGAGTTCAAGGCCACCCTTGGTGACATAGCAACTTGAAGATGAGCTCTTCTCAAACAAATGAAGGAAGGAAGAAAATGTGGGAGACGGGCCTCTTCATGTCACCTGTCAGGGGAATAGCTTACTCCCCAACTCTCTCCCCAGCGGTGTGATCCTGGACCAGTCTTGGCCTCTGAGGGGTGAAGCTTCTGATCTCTGTGGGCCTTGCTACAAGGCCAGGGGCAGGGAGCCCTTGCTGGCCCCTTCCTAATCGATGTCACTGGGCATCTGCAGATCTGGGAGCGGTGGGGCTGCAGGGAGGCTAGAGGACTGGGCCCAGCCTACAGCGCAGCAGCAGCAGCAGCAGCATCGAGGAAGCTCGCCAGCTCCTTCCCCAAGTGTGACTTTTATAAATAAGCTCCCTTCTCCTTCCTTCCAAATGTGGTGGTGCTGGGTGGGGGAGAAAGAGGAGGAGGCAGAGGAGGAGGCACAGGGAGGGAGGGCACACAGATGCCACGGATGCGTCCGGCAGCATCAGCACCAGCGTCTCCATCCCTGGTGACTCTGTGGTTTTAAAACCCCGGCTCCCGGGCTGCAAAGGCCCCTGCAAATTCCGTCACAATTGGAAGACCTAGGACCTCTTCTCAAGCCCCAAGAAGCTGGGCTCTGAGTTTTTCCTCTTTTTCTTTTCTCACATATCCCATGCTACCTAGCATCAGAATCCCTGTTGGGCCAAGAATGATGGTGAATTCCGGATCCTTCTGCCTCCAACTCCTAAGTGCTGAGACAACTGCCAGGTGTGGCCCCAACACGCCTGGTTTACGCCAGGCAAGCACTCTACCAGCTGAGCTACATTTCTAGTTCCAAGTGTCTCTCTTTACATCTCACAAACAGGAACCCTAGGACAAGGAGAGCAAGGGATTTCTTTCTTTTCTTTTCTTTCTTTCCTTCCTTCCTTCCTTTCTTTCTTTTTAATACAGGGTTTCTCTGTGTAGTCCTGGCTGTCCTGGAACAGGACCAGGCTGGGCCTCGAACTCACAGAGATCTGCCTGCCTCTGCCTCCCGGGTGCGGGATGAAAAGCGTGCACCACCACCGCCCAGCGAGAGCAAGGGAGTTCTAAGAACGGTAGCAGCCCCTCAAGACTCTTTCGCCCCAGCCATGCCTAGATCAGCTAGACCCTCCATGGACAAGGCCGGCTGGCCGTGAGGACCATCTCCAGGGGCTTTGAATCCTGGCTGGAGTAGAATGCGTGTAGAGTTCATTTGAAGCCAAGTCCACGTGGGGCCACCCAGGCTAGTGTTGGGGACATAGCTCTAGGTTCAAACTGTTTTGGTTTCGTTTTGTTTTTTCAAGACAGGGTTTCTCTGTGTCGTTTTGGTGCCTTTCCTGGATCTCGCTCTGTAGACCAGGCTGGCCTCGAACTCACAGAGATCCTCCTGGCTCTGCCTCCCAACTGCTGGGATTAAAAGCATGAGCTACGCCGGGCAGTGGTGGCGCACGCCTTTAATCCCAGCACTCGGGAGGCAGAGCCAGGCGGATCTCTGTGAGTTCGAGGCCAGCCTGGACTACCAAGTGAGTCCCAGGAAAGGCGCAAAGCTACACAGAGAAACCCTGTCTCGAAAAACCAAAAAAAAAAAAAAAAAAAAAAAAAAAAAAAGCATGAGCTACTACAGCCCAGCTCAAGCTTTTTTTTTTTTTTTTTTAAGATTTATTTATGTATGTATATGAGTGCTCTGTCTTCCTGTAGGTCTGCACACCAGAAGAGGGCATCAGATCCCATTATAGATGGTTCTGAGCCACCATGTGGTTGCTGGGAATTGAACTCAGGACCTCTGGAAGAGCAGCTAGTGCTCTTAACCACTGAGCCGTCTCTCCAGCCCCAGGTTCAAGCTTTTTTACAACCCAAGCTGATCTGCCACCCCTCCAACAAACCAGCAGGCCCCTTTTGCTGTGACTGAGTTCTACCTTTAGCAGAGAGGCTGGAAGCTGATAGGCCAAAGGCAATCATATGGAAAGGCCTGTGCTCCTCGACGCTTAGTTCCCTCGACTACCCATGACGGACGCACGAGGTACGCCAAGACGTACACACGACCATGTGCACTGCCACCCATCACCTGGACATGCTATCTGACTCGAGGTGACACCAGTCTGACGCGGTGGCACACGCTGTCATCTCAGCACTCATGAAGCTGCGGCAGGAGGATTGCTCTGAGTTTAAGATCCAACTGGGCTACATAGTTCCAAGCTACCCTGGGCTACAAAGATTTTATTTAAAAAAAAAAAAAAAAAAAACCACCACAGCACAGGAAACGTGAGGGCGTTGACAATGGACTGTTGGGGTAAATGTTCAAAGACTACATATGACATGAGAGACTGTCTGCTTCCTTTGAAATAGATGAGGCGCTGGGTACCCAGCCAAGAATAATCCAGGTCTGAAGGCAGGTCGGGGCCGGCTGCAGGTAAAATAAGAGGAAGGGCAAGACTGGAGAGCACAAATACGGTTGGTATCATGGTAGGGAGATCCGGGCACAAATGGAGAAGCCAAGCAGAAATCACAGTCATTAGGTCAAAAGCACAAAGACAAAACTTTCCATGAAAGGCTGTAAGTGGGGCACAAGAGAAGGGATCTAGGAAGCCACCCAGCTGGGGTGGGGTGGGGGGCTGGGGGCTCCCAGAAATCAATGGGTAGAGTTCGCTGGGGATGGGTAGCTGGGGAACTGGATAAGAGACCCTGATAAAGTGCCCTTATTCAACCCTCCTCGGGCTAGCTTAATTTCTGTCCCTCTATGATCTGAGACCAGAGGAAGGACGCTCCCCTGTGTGCTAACGGTAGGGGACTGGGGTCTCAGGATTCAGAGATAATAGTTCAAATTTAGAACCATTCTGCAGCCTTCTACTCATCTCCAAACCCCGCCCCAAGAGCCACACCCCAGAGGCCTCCGTCACACAGGTAGGAAAATAGATTCAGGTCGCCGTCGTTAGAGCTGGAAATCCAGGAAGGGTCTGGGCAACGCCAGCTTGGGTTGCCTAGAAGCCCAAAGGTGGACCAAGGGTAGGTATGGTTGAGTCGTTTGGTCCAGAGTAAGCCGGGGATCCCTAAAACGACCGGGGTGGATCGGGAGCCACAGGTGATGGGAGCCACAGGTGATGGGGCGCCCCGAGAGACAGCTCCCGCAGAGGCCACCCCCACCCGGCGGCCTCAATTCCGCAGCGCGCCCAAGGATGGAGTTGGGAGGGGAACTCTGGGCAGGGGGTGGGGGAGACGAGAGGCTCAGCCTCCAGGGGACAGTACAAGGACGGCGACAAGCGGGCGGGGAACAGGTCACGATTTTGCATCCCGCCACCGAAACCCCATAACAGCTCCTCCAATCGCCCCCAAACAGAAGCGCCCCGAAAAGTTCCTCAAGACCTCAGGTTCCAGCCATCAGTCCTGGTGCTGAAGAGCTCGAGTCCGTGACCCGAAGTGGATCGGAGGGGTGGGACTCCCAAGGGGGTTCGGAGGGGGGTCCCCCAGGCTTGCAAGGCTCCCTCTGTCCCCTTGTGGACGCCCCGGTGGGCTGCGGGAGCCGAGTGGAGAATTGCGGGGCGCGGGGCGAGAAGCGCGCGGGGATCGGACTCACCGTGCGGAGCTCCTGGGTTCGGTCCTTCATGCTCCCGGGAGTGGCAGTAGGCGCCGGCTGCAGCCGAGTGAGCCCCGCATGCGCGGATGCCGCCCCGCGGCTGCGCAGCGCCAGCCCGCGCCCCGCCCCAGTCCCTGGGACCCCCAAGCCCAACCCCAGCTGGCCACGCCCATCATCCTTCCGCGCTGGGATAGATCCCGCCCAGAGCTCCGCCCCCGGGGAGCCCAAAGGGTACAAATCTAGCAGTCGGGCTCTAGTACCTCCTCCATCCATCGCGAGTGATCCCTCCCTCGACATGGCCCCAACTCCCTCGCCCTCCCCTGCCCCAGCCTCCACCTCTGCTCAGCCACCCAGTGTCTCTAATCCAGATCCTGGATCCCGACCTTCAGAGCCCTTCCTATTCCCTGGATTTGCTGGAGTAGACGCCCACTTTGTTTTAAAGGACTGTGTAGTCCTTCTGGCAGAAGGCCTCCTGCTTCTGCCTCAGCCTCGAGAGTCCAGGGTTTGCAGGCATGAGGAGGCTCCCTGCCTGGTTTGAAAGTCCCGTCCTGAGTGGACTACCTCAGGACCTCTAGCATCCCCTCTCTTCCACAAGTCAAAATCCCGACCTCCATCCTGTCCTGAGATGGCTGAACCGGTAAAGGTGCTTGCCACCAAGCCTAAAAATCTGAGTTCTATTCCTGGGACCCACGTAATGGAAGGAGAGAATCAACTCTTATACGTTATCCTCTGATCTCTATGGCACACCTATGTACAACACAAAGGAGGCAGGGGGATGAATGAATATAAAATAAAATAAAATAAAATAAAAAATCCCTCTCTAGAGTGGTCAGCTTTCCCATCTCTCTCCTGTCCAGACCAGGACCTTGCCTCCTGTCCCAGTGTTTCTCAGCTCATCCGTTGGATTGAGGACCACTGACTTTCTCTTTACACACAATAATAAAGATAAAAATGTTTGGCCGGCCGCGGTTAAAAGCACTGGCTACTCTTTGCAGAGGTCATGAGTTCAATTCCCAGCACCCACATGGTGGCTCAGAACCATCTATAATGGGATCTGATGCCCTCTTCTGGCATGCCCTACATGTGAAAGGACCTGGTGGCCGAACCAGGGTCATAACAGGCTCCCCTGGCAGCCCTGACAGGCACCAGGCCTTAGTTTCAGTTCACTGGAACGGGCTGGAGCTGAGCAAGCAATTCTCAGGAAAACCACAACTTAGGGGCAACCAATCAACAGGTGCCCCCCCCCAGCCTCCTGCTGGCTCAGCAGGCACCCCAAACCCTTTCTGCTGGTTCAGCAGATGCCCGCCCCAAGACTTCTGCTAGCTAAAGCTTTTGCCACCCCATCATGCTGGAAATAAACGCTCTTGCTAAATTGCTATGTGACTATTGGTCTTTCTTGGGGGCTTCTCTTGGACCCTAACACATGCAAGCAGAGTATTCACCAAAAATAAATAAAACAAAACAAAACAAAACAAAACAAATGTTCAGCCAGGCGGTGGTGGCACATGCCTTTAATCCCAGCACTCAGGAGGCAGAAGCATGTGGAACTCCATGAGTTCGAGGCCAGCCTGCTCTACAGAGCGAGTTCCAGAACAGCCAGGGCTACACAGAGAAACTCTTTCTTGGGGGGGTGGGGAGAAAAGAAAAGAAAAAAGAAAGGTTCCCTATCCCCACCCTTTTCCTCAGGCCTCCACTCCAGAGTTCAAATG
This sequence comes from Peromyscus eremicus, assembly GCF_949786415.1. Taxonomy (NCBI): domain Eukaryota; kingdom Metazoa; phylum Chordata; class Mammalia; order Rodentia; family Cricetidae; genus Peromyscus; species Peromyscus eremicus. The sequence continues at coordinate 24,583,650 of NC_081438.1, read as the reverse complement.
CCAGGCCTGATGTTTTATTTCCTGTTTGGAAGCTGCAGGCTGCTCAGACCTGGGCTCAGGGGAAAGCAGTACCTGTGGAAAAATGTGAATGGTGTGGCAGACATGGACCTTTTAGTCCCCTGCCAGCATCTCGTTACAGAGTAGAAACACACACACACACACACACACACACACACACACACACACACACACATCCCTCCTACCTCCTCATCTACCCACCCCCTGCTGCTGATCTTCTGTGTGAATGGTCTCAGGCTTTCTTGACCCCAAGCCAAGCACACTCATACCTCTTTGTACCTTAGAGTTACCAAGGCATGGTTCTGGATCCGATCCAGCCGCCTGCTGTGCCCAGTGTGTCTGGCCCTGGCGCCTCTCCCAGACTTTCAGCGAAGGTTAGACGGCTGGCTGGCAGGCAGGCTGGGACACTGGTTCAGCCTTCCCTTTCTCCCTAGAAAATCTGACAGGAGATAAATGTGGCCTGGCGTGGGAGACAACCGCATTCTTCCCAGTTGTCCAGACGTCAACATTCTGCTATATTTTATTTTTAATATCATTTATTTATGTGCATGGTAATGCCACAGCAGACAGAGAGAGGTCAGGGGACAACTTGCGGGAGCCGGTATTCTGCTTCCACGATGTGGGTCACAGAGATCAAACCCAGGTCATCAGGCTCGGCAGCAAGTGCCTATACTCAATGAGCCATCTCATCGTGCGTGTGTGTGTGTGTGTGTGTGTGTGTGTGTGTGTGTGTGTTTAAAAAAAGGGTCTCTTGTATCTCAGGTTGGCCTCAAACTTGCTTTGTAGCTAAAGATATCGAATCCTTGATCTTCCTGCCTCTGTGTTGCTAAAATTCCTTCCCCCACTATAAGGTCCCCAAAGCAAACCAAGGTATGATGCCATCAAAGTTGACTCTGGGACATCAACGAGTCTATTGGCCATACTTACAGGGCATAGGTAAGGGATCTCTCACAGGTGTATGGATGCTTCTGTCCAAAAGGCCACCCTGGAAAGTCTGTTTACTTGGGATGATGATTTTCACATGCTTGCATGGATGGTGTCCATTCCCTTAGGTCTCCCCACACTCAGACTCTAGCAGGGGTTGGGGATTTAGCTCAGTGGCAAAGTGCTTGCCTAGCAAGCGCAAGGCCCTGGGTTCAGTCCTCAGCTCCGAAAAAGAAATAAAAGACTCTAGCCCTTCCCTAAAACCCCCCCCATGCTCCACATGGGGGCAGATTTATATATCCAACTGGATGGGAGGAATGCCTGGATACTCAGGTGAGGGTCCCATGAGCTTCTCTGCTCCCTCTTCTATGAGGAAAGTTCAACAGTCAACTAGCCCGTCTGGGATGATGTTTTGAACAGGCCCAGCCCAGCTCCTGAAGATGGTGATAGGTTGGCTCAAAAGATAGTGCTGTAGAACAAATATTCCACCTCCCAAGTGCTGGGGTTACAGATGTGTCCCATCACTCCCATTTTATGCACTGCTGTAGATGGAACCCAGTGTTTCATGCATGCTAGGCAAGCACTCTACCAACTGAATTACATGCCCAGCCCCCACTCCCTTTTGTATTTTGAGTTAGCCCCTCACATTGCTGGAACACACTGTCGTCCAGGCTAGCTTCAAAGTTAAGATCCTCCTGCCTCAGGCTCCTGAGTGCTGGAGTGGAGGTTCAGTGGGCCACTATACTCTGGTTATCTCTACCCTGTGTGCTCCACAGGGCCCATTTGACTGACAGGGGAAGCTGCCCGGCCCCAGACCTAGTGGGTTTCCTGTGTTCAGGGAGAGTCAGGGCTAAGTCACGGCTATGTCCTCAGAACTCAGTATCTGGCTGAATGCAGAGACTTCAGGAAAATGAGACACAGCTGCTTCCAGAGAAAGCCACAGTATCCTGCCAACATCACTCATGTGGACATGTTAAATGTTAGCATGAAAAATGAATGAAGAAATGAAAGTGTGCACTTCACATTAAGCTTTTTTTTTTTTTTTTTTTTTTTTTTTTGATTAGCAAGTACTCTGCTGCAGAACCATGACCTACCTATTCATTCACTAGGGGATTCTAGGCAGGTGCTCTACCACTGAGCCACCCCCCAGCCCCTCACTGGGGAATTCTAAGGAGCTCTCCATGGAGTTACATTCCTAACCTCTTCAAGGATGGCCTAAACTCACTATGTAGCCCAGTCAGACTGCCCCAAACTTGGCGCAATCATTCTGTGTCAGTCTCCCAAGGGAGGAAGATTACAGGCACCAGCCATCACTCCTGGCTTGAGAATTACAATGTAAACCTTCTCGCTCTGTCCCCCCTGCCCTGGTGTGCATGTATGTGTTTGTGCATGTGTGTGTGTGTGTGTGTGTGTGTATGTGTGTAGAGTGGTTTGTATGAGATCAACCTCTGCTATTGTTCATCAAGTGCTTTTTTAAAAAAATTCTTTATTATATAATTCCTATCTCTGTGCCAACTTGCTTTTGTCTTTTTAAAAAAATATTTATTTATGAGCCAGGCAGTGATGGTGCATGCTTTTTTTTTTTTTTTTTTTTTTTTCAAGACAGGGTTTCTTTGTATAATAGTATAACAGCTCTGGCTGTCCTGGAACTCTGTAGGCCAGAGATCCGCCTGCCTCTGCCTCCCTAGTGCTGGGATTAAAGTTAAGGCATAGGTATATAGGCTGATTTATTTCTTTTTTTTTTATTAAGAGATTTTTCTATTCATTTTACATACCAACCACAGAGTCCTGTCCCCCCCCCCCCATCTCCCTATTCCTTTAAGGCAAAGTCTCTCTCTCTGAACTTGAGGCTTGTGTTTTCTTTTTTTTTTTCTTTTATTTTTTTTTAAGATTTATTTTATGCATATGAGTGCTCTACCTTCATGTACACTTGCATGCCAGAAGCGGGCATCAGACCTCACTATAGATGGTTGTGAGCCCACCATGTGGTTGCTAGGAATTGAACTCAGGACCTCTGGAAGAGCAGCCAGTGCTCTTAACCTCTGAGCCATCTCTCCAGCCCCAAGCTGATTTATTTCAACAGCCCCTCTTTTAATTCCATGTCTCTTAGCAGCTGTTGTTAGCTTATGACCATTCAAAAAACTCAAAATCAACACAACATACAGGATCCAAACTCCTTGTGTATTTCCGTCTCTATGTGGCTTATTTATTCTTTCTTTAAAGACTTTATTTTATAAAACTATTGATTTATTTTCTATGACTATACCCTTTTCCTTTTTTTTCTTTCTTTCTTTCTTTCTTCTTCTTCTTCTTCTTCTTCTTCTTCTTCTTCTTCTTCTTCTTCTTCTTCTTTTTTCCTGGAGCTGAGGACCTAACCCAGGGCCTTGCACTTGCTAGGCAAGCACTCTACCACTGAGCTAAATCCTCAACCCCCGCTTTTCCTTTTCTTAAGCCTAAGCACATTGTTAAATATACTATAACTTGCTTAGAGATTTTTCCTTCTGGACCTCTTTTATTGTGTATCTTTAGCTTTTTTTTTTTTTTTTTTTTTTTTTTTTTTTTTTTTTTTTTTTTTTTTGACTGTGTGAGCAAACCTTTTTTTTTTTTTTTTCTGAGACAGGGTTTCTCTGTGTAGTTTTGGTGCCTGTCCTGGATCTTGCTCTGTAGACCAAGCTGGCCTCAAACTCACAGAGATCTGCCTGGCTCTGCCTCTGAGTGCTGGGATTAAAGGTGTGCACCACCACCGCCCTGCATAGGCAAACCTTTAAACTGCTAACCTACGCCTGGATTCTCCGCAGCTGGCTCCGCCCACTTCTCGGGTCTGAAAGCCGAGTGTGAATCTCCATAGCCAGTCTGAGGTTTGTCTGACCAGGAACTTCATTCAGCCTTCCTAAATCTCTAGAATGCCAATGCTTGCACTGTGGCAGGCATTTTTACTTAGTTTTTTGTTCCTAATAATGTACTAGCTGCTCAAAGGGCTCAGTGACCAGCAGAATCTGTCCCGTTTTTTGTTTGTTTTTCTTTTTTAAACTCAGCTTTCTTAAGCCCTGCGTGGAAATAAGGACCCACGTTGGAATGCTATTGTAGCTAGAGTTTTCCTGGTCCTGCCTGGCCCACGGTCAGGACAAATCTCTCTCACCCACCAGTCCCACAGACGCTCAGACCCAACCAAGTAAACACACAGAGACTTATATTGCTTACAAACTGTATGGCCACAGCAGGCTTCTTGTTATCTAGTTCTTATATCTTTTTTTTTTTTTTAGATTTTATTTATTTATTATATATACAGTATTCTGTCTACATGTATCCTTGCAGGCTAGAAGAGGGCCCCAGATCTCATTACAGATGGTTGTGAGCCACCATGTGGGTGCTGGGAATTGAACTCAGGACCTCTGGAAGAGCAGACAGTGCTCTTAACCACTGAGCCATCTCTCCAGCCCTTAGTTCTTATATCTTAAATTAACCCATTTCTATTAGTCTTTAAGTTGCCACGTGGTTCGTGGCTTACCGGTACCTTACATCTTGCTTGTCATGGTGGCGGCTGGGTCTCTCTGCTTCAGCCTTCCACCTTCCCAGATTCTTCTCCTCCTTGTCCCGCCTACCCTATCCTTCCTGCCTGGCTACTGGCCAATCAGAGTTTTATTTATTCACAACATACAGGACATCCCACAGCACACTATTATGTTGTTGTTTGTTTTTACTCTTTTTCTTGGGGGGAGGGCACCACCCAGCTCCCAGATAAATCACACATGGAGGCTTTTTCTTAATTATGAATGCCTGGCCTTAGCTTGGCTTAGTTTCTTGCCAGCTTTTCTTAACTTATTCTATCCCGACTCCCTTTTGCCTCTGGGCTTTTCCTGTTCTCTTACTTCCGTAAATCTTACTCTTACTCCTTGGCTGGCTGTGTAGCTGGGTGACTGGCCCCTGGGTCCTCCCCCTTCTCTGGCTGCTTCATCTCTCCTCACAGTTTTCTTCTTCTTCTATTTATTCTCTCTGCCTGCCAGCCCTGCCTATCCTTTCTCCTGCCTTGCTATTGACTGTTCAGTTCTTCTTTAGACCATCAGGGTGTTTTACACAGGCACAGTAACACAGCTTCACAGAGTTAAACAAATACAACATAAGCAAAAGCAACACACCTTAAAATATATTACTACAAGCCGGGCGGTGGTGGCACAAGCCTTTAATCTCAGCACTCAGGAGGCAGAGCCAGGTGGATCTCTGTGAGTTCGAGGCCAGCCTGGGCTACAGAGTGAGATCCAGGACAGGCACCAAAGCTTCACAGAGAAACCCTGTCTCGAAAAACAAACAAAACAAAACAAAATTACTACAGAGGGGCTGGAGAGTTAAGCCGTCAGTTCAGAGCACTTGCTGCTCTTTCAGAAGACCTGGGGTTGATTCTCAGCTCCCACATGGGCAGCTCAGGCGATCTGACACCCTCTTCTGGCTTCTGGGAGAATTAGGCAAATACCCACGCATGACAAAAAAAAAAAAAAAAAAAAAGCTGTATGTCACTCACACCGGTAACCCAAACCCTGGGAAGGCAAATGCAGGATAGCACTAAGTTCAAGGTCAGGTTTGTTTACGTAGTGAGCTCTAGAATAGCCAAGGCCAGCTACTTAGGATGCTTGTCTCACAGGGAGAGAGACACGGGATGAAGAGGAAGCAGAATGCTGCAGAGTAAGGGATGATGTGGTCTGAGGTGGGAACTCTTCAATTCGCGCTCCCCATCACAGTCCAATGGGAAAGCTAGCGCACAGGTGACCGCAGGCTGGCTTCTACCTCGTGATATGTAGCCAAGGATGTTCTTGAATTCCTTTTCCTTAGTGCTGGGATTACAGGCCTGTGCTACCGCTGCCATCCACTGGGTCGTGTCCCTTGATTCCCGAGGTGTCGATAGAGTGAGTGGAAAACACGTGCAGGATCAGATGAGCAGAATTTTTACAAAGGAGCCCTGGGAATTGCCAAGCGCCCTGGGCACGGCTGGTTCCATCGCACGCCCTTGGGGAGCGGGGTCCGCTCTTTGGATCTCTGCAGTTGGGAGCTGCTGCCACCTACAGGTCAAGGGTGATACTGCCTCGCTTGTCCAGCTGCGTTCCCCTGCACCTGTGTGCTGAGTCTGGGATGAAATCACCAGCGACAGAAGCCCTCCAGCTGGTGGCGGCGTCATCTGACAGTGACAAGAGGAAAACAGAGAAGTCCAGGGAGTGTACGCACCTGGAGGAGGAAAAGGAAACTTCCCCGCCGCCCAATATGATTTTTTAGCGTTGGGGATAAAACCCAGAGCCTCACACACGCACTCTACTACTGAGCCACACCCGTAGCCCCCCACCGGCAGAATTCTAAGCAGATGCTCTACCGCTGAGCTACATCCCCGAGGTATTTATTTTATTGTTTTCTGGTTTTGTTTTTAGTTTATGTGTCATGGATGCCTTTGGAGGCCAGATGGTCCCCTGGAGCTGGAATTACAAGTAATTGTGAGCCACCTGACATTGAAGGAAACTGAGGCAGGAACTCAAACACGGCAGGAACCTGGAGGCAGGAGCTGAGGGCAGAGGCCATGGAGGGGTGTGGCTTCTCGGCTTGTCATCATGGCTTATTCAGCCTGCTTTTTTGTTTTGTTTTGTTTTTCGAGACAGGGTTTCTCTGTGTAGCCTCGGCTATCCTGGAACTAGCTCTGTCGACCAGGCTGGCCTCAAACTCACAGAGATTCACCTACATCCCGAGTATTGTGATTAAAAGCATGTGCCGGGGCTGGAGAGATGGCTCAGAGGTTAAGAGCGCTGGCTGCTCTTCCAGAGGTCCTGAGTTCAATTCCCAGCAACCACATGGTGGCTCACAACCATCTGTAATGAGATCTGGTGCCCTCTTCTGGCCTGCAGGCACACATGCAGGCAGAACACTGTATATATAATTAAAAAAATAAATCTTAAAAAAAAAAAAAAAAAAAAAAAAGCATGTGAAACCACCACCACTCAGGCCTGCTTTCTTACAGAACCCAGGACCCACAATGAGCAGCGCCTTCCCCCCATGAATTAAGAAAATGCCCAGCTGGGCAGTGGTGGTGGCACAGTCTTTAATCCCAGCACTCAGGAGGCAGAGGCAGGTGGATCTCTGAGTTCGAGGCCAGTCTGGTCTACAGAGTGAGTTGCAGGACAGCCAGGGCTACACAGAGAAACCCTATCTCAAACAAACAAACAAACAAACAATGCACCTAAAAAAATAAGAAAGAAGGAAGGAAAGAAAGAAAGGAAGAAAGGAAGGAAGGAAGAAAGAAAAAAAGAAAGAAAGAAAATGCCCTACAGTCTTGCTTACAGCTTGAACTTATGGAGGCATTTTCTTAATTGAGGTTTCCTCCTCTCAGATGACTCTAGCTAGTGCCAAGTTGACATAAAACCATCCAGCATGCAAGAGTTCCAAGATGGGGAAGGTTTATGGACTATTGCTCCTTGACAGGCTAGCCATCATTGATAGGAAACACAGTTCTCCAGTCTCCAGTGCTGTGTTCAATCTCCCACTGTGGCCCCATCAGGCAGATCCCCTTCGGCTCCATCTTACAGATAAAGACCTTCGGTTCACGTCCTAAGAGTTAGATGACTCTGTAAGCAACCACCACCACCACCACACACACACACTCCAAATTCCCAGCTCCACTGGCACCAGAACCCGCGCACAGGCCTCCAAACGGCGGCTCTCCTCTCTCTCTCTCTCTCTCTCTCTCTCTCTCTCTCTCTCTCTCTCTCTCTCTCTGCTACCCTTCCTCCATTACAGTTCATCATTAATCTGCGACCATCTTCCAGCTCAGCTTCAAGGCCTGAGCTCAGTTAGAGAGGACAGGAGACAGATGGGCAGCCAGGAGGCGACCCTTGCTACTGGAGTGTGACTTGTGAGATGGTGTTTTGGTCGAAATCCACCAGCTCTGGATATAAATGTATTTCCTCCTTTTTCCTACGGATAAGATTGAAAGAGAGAAATTTGGCTCAATATTTTCATTTCAAAGAAGATGAATAATTGATTCTCCACTTAGAAGTAGTTAAAATATTGAAAATTTAAATATTTAAAAATCACATCTTGGGCTAGGCAATGGTGGCACCCATCTTTAATTTCGGTATTCAGGATCTCCAAGTTCAAGATTAGCCTGGTCTACAGAGTGAGTTCCAGGACAGGCACCAAAGCTACACAGAGAAACCCTGTCTCAAAACAAAACAAAAAGTTAAAAACCACATCTAATATATATATTTGATACTGCCCAGCTATCAAAAATATTTTTAAGGATTTATTTATTTTGTGTGTGTGTGTGTGTGTGTGTGTGTGTGTGTGTGTGTGTGTGTGTGTGTGTGCTGGTGAGTGCAGGTGCCCAAGGAGGCCAGAAGAGGGCGTTGGATCACTGGGAACTGGAGTTATAAGTAGATGGGAGCTGTGTGATGTTCATGCTGGCACTTGAACTAGGGTCCTCTCCAAGAGTAGCCAGTGCTCTTTGTTGGGAGTGCAAAGGTCCTCATGCTCACAGATTGCACTAGGGAAACCAGGAATGTTAACAAAAAGGGTTGTCTTCTCAAGGCAGAAGATACATAACCCGTTTTCCATCCAGAAGGCTGGGGACGGAAGTGGCTAACAGCCTAGGTAACCTCTGTGTTATCTGTGTGCCCAAAGGCTTCCCCAGGCTCCAAAAACAGGACTAGAGATACTTAATGGTCTAGGTGACCCTTGCGCTATCTACATGGCCAGGGGCTTCCCCAAGCTCCCATAACCAGGACCAGCAGTGGCTAATAGTCCATATGACCTCCATGCTATCTACGAGGGAGACCACATCAGATCCTCCCCTAGGCCCTTAAGATAACACATGTAGCCTATCTCTAGAATCCATCTTCATGAAAGAAGTGTCATGTACTTGGAGAAGTCTTGATGTAAATATGCCTCCACGTGCACTCGGGACTGTGTCACCAGGAAACTTTTTTTTTTTTTTTTTTTGTGCTTGAATTGAACTGTACTTAAATATGCCTAAAATAAACTGCCTGGTGTTCGGGTCTAGAACAGTGGCTCTCAACCTGTAGGTTGTGACCCCTCTGGGGGTCGGACAACCCTTTCACAGGGGGCCCCTAAGACCATCTACATATTAGGTATTTACATTATGATTCACAACAGTAGCAAAATTGCAGTTATGATGGAGCAATGAAAATAAATGTATGGCTGGGGGGGTTATCATCACATGAGAAACTGTACTAAGGGGTCGTAGCATTAAGAAGATTGAGAACCGCCAGGCAGGCAGTGGTGGCACATGCCTTTAATCTTAGCACTCAGGAGGCAGAGCCAGGTGGATCTCTGTGAGTTCGAGGCCAGCCTGGTCTACAGAGCGAGATCCAGGAAAGGCGCAAAGCTACACAGAGAAACCCTGTCTTGAAAAACCAAAAAAAAAAAAAAAAAAAGATTGAGAACCACTGCTATAGAAGTTGGAACCAACACTGGCTACAATTTGCATATTTATGGTTATGATCCTTAGTGCCACCCCCCACCCCCCACGCCCGGAGGCCAGAGAGGATGTCAAATTCCTCGGAGCTAGAGCTACAGGCAGTCGTAAGCTGCCTGCCTTAGGTGCTGGGAACTGAACTCAAATCCTCTGCAAGAGCAGAATGTGCTCTTAATTGCTGTGTCTCCAGTCCCCGATCTTCGTGACTCAGCCTTCCGAGCGCTGTGGTTGCAGGCATGCCTTACAGCGTCTGGCTGTTTCACTTTAGCGTCTGTGTCGCTAAGATGTGAATGTCCCCAAGACGGTGAAATCCTGTCTATTTTTCCTCCCATCACCAGGATACATGGCTACACACACACACACGCTGGGGGGCATGACACATACCTTTAATCTCAGCACTCGGGAGGCAGAGGCAGGCAGATCTCTGAGGTCAGACTGGGCTACACAGAGAGTTCCAGGGCAGCCAAGGCTACACAGAGAAACCCTGCCTCGAAAAACTAAAACAAACAAACACATTAATAAATTAATAAAGTGGATAAAAGCTGAGGAGAGTCCAGTCCCATGGAAATACTAGAACATACTAGACAAATGAACAAATTATGAGATATTGACGACAAGGAAAGCTAGGTTGCTCCTTTTTGGGGGGGATAACTTAACTTTATTAGTGTGTGTGCACGCACGCGCACACGCAGTCATGCATGAGCCACAGTGTGTGAGCGTTAAAGGATAGGGCTGTTCCATCTCGTTGGCTTGTGAGAATTCGTTCAGACCCTTCATTTACACTTCTGCTTTGCACAGCTACTGTCGTAATGTGTCATCTCTGGAGCCTGTGGATCCCAGGGGGTGACACTCCGGTCTCTAGGATCAGCAGCAGGTCCACTTACCTACTTAGCCACCTTGCTGGCTCTGTTTCTGGCTCTTTGAAGAAGGGAAATAAAAATACAGAAAGGGGAAAGGTTAGGGTGGCATATGCCACTCTGGACACCACTGCAGGATGTAAATAAATGTGTAATCTATGAAGACCAATAACTATACAGGCCGGGCGGTGGTGGCACATGCCTTTTATCCCAGCACTTGAGAGGCGGAGGCAGGCGGATCTCTGTGAGTGCAAGGCCAGCCTGGTTTACAGAGTGAGTTTCAGGACAGCCTGGGCTACACAGAGAAACCCTGTCTCAAAAAAACAAACACATAAATGAAAAAACCCCAAAAACTATACAGATGTGCAAATGGACATAGAAATGCACCCCCCAAATGGCAATGAGCCATCTACCAGCCACCTTATCATGGGCTCTAAGTACAGCTGTCCTTGGAGACACTGGTTCAAGAATCCAAGGATGCTGAGATGCTCAAGAACACAAAAGAGTATTCTATGGGCTGGGGTGTGGCTCAGTGGTAGAACACCTGCCTAGAATTCCCCAGTGAGGGGCTGGGGTGTGGCTCAGTGGTAGAGCACCTGCCTAGAGTCCCCCAGTGAGGGGCTGGGGTGTGGCTCAGTGGTAGAGCACCTGCCTAGTATCCCCCAGTGAGGGTCTGGAGCATGGCTAGGCAGCAGAACACTTGCCTAGCATGTGCAAGAGCCTGTGTTCATTCCTCACCTAGCACGGCACAAAGAAATAAAAGGAAAATGATGCTCAAAGTCTCAAAAATACCTTCTCTCCCCCAACATGGACTAAACATCTACGTCAGGTGACTGACATTTATCCAGGGTTTGAATCACACTGGACAACATCAGAAAACAGCCTCATTTCTGGGATGTTTATGGTAGCACAAAATGATGGTCCAATCAAGAGGAAAACTGGACTCACCCAAATGAAAGAGCAGTTTACCTGTCAAGCTCACGAAAACTCACAGGTTACAAATTATTCTGGGTTGAGAATAGAAAGAGAGGACAACTGGGTACGATGTTCCATTCCTTATTAGATTTCTATTCCTTTTTTTTTTTTTTTTTTTTTTTTTTTTTTTTTTATTTTCAAGATAGGGTTTCTCTGTGTAACAGCCCTGGCTGTCCTGGAACTCACTCTGTAGACCAGGCTGGCCTCAAACTCACAGAGATCCTCCTACTTCTGCCTCCTGAGTGCTGAGAGTGCTGGAATTAAAGACATGCACCACCCCAGCACTAGGGGCAGGGGGGACCTCTATGTTTGAGGCCAGCCTGATCTACAGAGTGAGTTCCAGGGCAGCCAGAGCTACACAGAAAAGCCCTGTCTCAAAACAAACAAGCAAGCAAGCAAACAAAATTCCCTCATCTTGGAAATGTAGTTCAGTTAGAGTCTGCCTGGTCCTGCATGTTTGGGTATACTAGCAATAACATAGCGGAAGGTGGATAGTCAAGATATTGGTAAGGATGCCTTGGGATTCTTTTTTTTCCTTCTGAGTTGGGGGTTAGGATTCTGGGGGCATATTATGCCTTGAAGGGCTAACAAAGAGTCAACCCTCATGCTGGGGGACTAGTCACCTCATCCTCAGCCTTGCAGAGTCCTGGACCAAGCCAAGGTTGTCCCTCCTTGGCCATAGCAAGACACCAGTGGAGCGCCCCCTAGGGACGAAGGAAGGCAAGACTTGGGGGAAGGCCCGGGGCGTTCCAAGGTGTGAGGAGGGAGGTGTACTTGCTCCTTGCCCTGGATTGTTCTTCAGTAGGTGGAGTCTGCTAGGGAGTGCCCTGCCTGGAAGGGCAAAGGGCTCCGTCTTCTGTTAGCCACAACCAGCTGACAAGAACCTCAGTCACCTGGCCACCTCTCTAGGGACACTGAAAGGTACGTGTCCCCAGCCCATCACTCACTATGATTTCCTGAGGACAGTGTAGGAAACCCTTTCTCTCTGGGAGTTCCAAACACTCTTGTCCATTCTGCTGAACCCGGCCAAGGGGCCTTGCTTGCTGTTCCTGAGTAAGGCCCAAAGTCCCCTGGCCTACTTCCCAGCTAGCCAGCTAGACCAAGGTTCTCCTAGGACTTTACAAGATGAGGGTGGAGCGCCCCCTGGAGGCAAAGGGTGGTAAGACTGGGTGGAAATAACAGGGCAGGTAGGTTAGGGGCCGGGGGTCAAACCAGGGCAGAAGTACCTGCCTGGTGGGTGGGGCTTCTCAATCAGACAAGCCCCAGATCACTGCCTCCTCCACCCATTACCCTCCAACAGAACCCAGAATCCCAAGTGGCTGGAGCACTGGGGGACACCCGGGCAGAGCCTTCCCTGGAGCAAGTCCTGCAGGAGCGGGATGAAGCCATTGCTAAGTGAGAGAAACTTCAGATGGAGGTGGTGAGGGAGGGGGGGGGCCTCACTCCTGCTACAGGAGAGGAAAGGGACTCCAGACATCCCACCAGAAATCCCCTGCTGCTGTCCCTGCCACCTGCAGGAAACGGGCCGTGGAAGCCGAGCTGCACTCCTGCAGGGCCAGGCTGCGCACTGTGGAGGCTCAGCTGCTGGAAGTCCTACAGGAGAAACTGAGGCTGAAGCAGGAAGTGGAGGCCTGGGAGGTAGGTAGGGTGGGGCCTCCGACTCGGGAGGCTCGGAGGGGGACACCCCTCCGTGCCCGGGGTGGCCTTGAACCTGCTCTCTCCTGTCCCTAGGAAGACATGCAGCTCGTGGTTCGAGAGCGGGTGCAGAGTCAACTGCGGGGAGAGTCCAGGGGCGCTCTGGGCACACAAGAGAACACCAGTGCAGGCGGGAGCTCCCGGATCCACCTCTCCCGGAGTCAGTGGGGACGATGGTGGTGAAAACAGATCCCAGAACGTTAATAAGAGAACCGACTTTATTCATTAAAGTGTTGGGCCACCTCTGGACCCCTGTGCCCTCTCCGTGCCCACCTGAGTTTTTCTGTGCAGAAGCCAGGGACAGGTCACAAGGATGCCAAGCCCAGAGTTCCCTGTCTGCTCTTCCAAGGAGCCATTTCTCAGGCCAAGAAGCTGCTGACAGCATCCATGAAGTCTTGGGGTTTGTCACTGTGGACCCAGTGGCCAGCATTAGGCACGGTCTGAATCTGGGCTTGAGGAAAGAGACGCCTAATCTCTGAGTGGTGGCTGGGTCTGGCCACCGTAGTGAAGCCAAGCAAGATGGGGTTAAAGAAGACAATGGAGAGAGAGAGAAAAAAAAAAAAAATGGGAGAGAACAAGAGTTGCATGAGTCTACACGCTTGGTGGTGTTGCCAGGCTCCCAGATACCCCATGCGCACACCCAAGCCCTCCCCGACCCAAACAGACTCCCACAGCTGGGGGTGGATAAGGCATACCCCTTCCTACGCCCCCACACTGACTTACTCTATGTATCTAGAATTTCCACCACGCAGAAAGAGAGTTGGCCCCGAGTAGGATTCAAGTTGCTGCGGGAAGGTCAAAATCTTGTCCAAGTACTGAGCTAAAGTTTCCAAGTTCACTCTCCAGGAGAATTGCCCGTCTACCTCCACCAGGTTACTGAGCAGGAACCGCCGAATGGTTGGGTCCTGTGGTGGGTGGGTCAGGCAGCTGTGAGGGGCCCTCTGTGAGGCCCACCCACCGCTTTTTCCTCTGACATGTGTCTTAGTCTACACCATGGGGGTGGAGGAAAGCGGGTAGCATGTAGCACACCTTGACAGTGGAGCTAAGCTGTTCATCCACAAGCTTTCGGGCCTCGGAGTGCCGCACCTTCTCCGGGATATCAACAGCTTTCATGGCTGCTATGTAGCTTCCGAGGTATGATCCAGGTGTGGTTCCTACTGGGCTTATGTCCACAGCGACCAATCGTTCCACAACATCTGGCTAGAAGACAGAACCAGACAAGAAAAGGTTCCAGACACACTCACTATAACCCTCCAGCACAGTTGCTGAAGCCTGGCCATCCGAGGCACGGATGTGTCCCACATTGTCAGTAGGGCACTTAAGGTTTGCAGGGAAGTATGAGGAAGACCCAGATAGATGCAGCTCACCCTCTGCAGGGCCAGAAGCATGGCTGTCTTTCCTCCCATGCTGTGGCCAACGACGACGCAGGGTACCAGGCCCAGCTGTGGCAGGAGGCCCTGAAGGTCCTGACTCATGGCCTCGTAGCTTGCATCTGGACTGTGGGGACTGTCACCATGGTTCCGAGCATCCACTGTCAACACCTGGGGTGTGGGGTGAAATGGGAGGAATGGTGTTATTCTGATTGTAGACAATGAAGAGCCTGGTAGAGACTCTGAAGCAGCCAGGGAAATGAGTCTGGGGACATAATTGTGTTTGTGTGCACATGTGTGTGGTATGCGTGTGTACATTGTCATGTGCACGTAGAAGCCAGAGGTCAATCTTAAATATCTTCCCTAGTTGCTATCCAATGTAGTCCTTGATTTTTATTATATACATATATACGTATGTATATATGTGTGCGCAAGCATGTGTGTGCGCACATGCCATGGTGTGCATGTGGCGGCCAAAGGACAACTTGAGGTGTGGAGGCCAGAGAGAGGACCAAGAGAGGAGCCTCAGACCAAGAGAACCAAGAGAGCGCATGGCCGAAATGGCTGGATTATATAGGAAAGAGAAGCTGAGGGGAGGGAAGGGAAGGGAAGGGAAGGGAAGGGAAGGGAAGGGAAGGGAAGGGAAGGGAAGGGGAGGGAAGGGAAGGGAAGGGAAGGGAAGCCCCTGGGCTGGACAAGTTTATGGTAGGGGTGGTACAAGGGCAGGGGAGCCACTGGTACTGAGTGAGCTTGGCAGCCAGTGTGCACTCCGGTACGCTAACAGGCACCACAACTAGCCATTTGTAGCATGAATCTTCAAAGTTCTCTATTAATAAAATCAGACCTGAGGCAGGTATTGGGGTGAACACTGGAAGATCAGAGAGACAGAACAGGCCACAGCTAACCTCACCTGGCCAACTTCTCAGCTAATCTTGTTTCCTCAGACTGGAAGCCTCTCTGTGTCCTCATCCCAATGGCTCTCAGCTGAACTGCTCTGCTTGAAAGCTTGAAAGCTTAACCAGCCAAATGCTTCTAGTTTCTGGTCCTCACGCCTTATATACCTTTCTGCTTTCTACCACCACTCCCTGGGATTAAAAGCTCGCTTTCTGGGATTAAAGGCGTGAGTCACCATGCTTGCCTGTATCCTTGAACAGATGGATTTCTGCCTCTGGAATGCTAGGATTAAAGGCGTGTGCTACCACTGCCTATCCTCTATGTTTAATATTGTGGCTGTTCTGTCTCTGATCCCAGATAAGTTTATTAGGGTGCACAATATTTTGGGGAAGACAATACCACCACAGCCATTTGTCCTGAGTTTCTTTGGGACCTGACAGAGGGACGGGTGGAGATCTGTAACCTAAATGGCACCCTGCAGAACCTGGCCTCTTCGAAGATGTTTTCCGGGTTACAGTGCACTGAAACTTTCCCACTTATCAGCCTGAGCCCAGACCGGACAGGTTGAAGCTAGGTCCACTACTCTCAGACTTCCCCCTTAGCCCCCGCCCACCCTTGCCCCGCCCCACCCGGAAGCTCACCCTCCTGCCGGTCCTCTGGACCATCGCCTTGGCAATGGAGTTGAAGTTGGTTTTGCTGCCGAAGAGTCCATGCAAAAAGACGATGGCTGGGAGCGTCGCCTCTCCATCAAGAAGGTTATAGGACAGCGGCAGCGGCCTGGAAAGTGGGGGCCACCATGGAGAAAGGGGGGAGGGTGAAGGAGAGAAGGGGCGAGGCCAAGGGAGGGGCGGGGCCAGCCGGGCCACGTGCGAAGAGGACCAGAGGAGTACCACCTTCCCGGTGTCCTTGACTGACCTCGGAGCGGCGTTTCCTTGGCCGCTACTGCGGCTGCTACTGAAGGCAACGGGCCCCGCCGAGCATCTGGGGGAGGAGGCACCAAGCTTCCCACGGGGGACCCTCCACGCTCGCGCCCAGTGGAGCATGCCGTCACTTGCGGCCTATAGAAGGTGCTTCCTAGGGATGTCCCGCGCACGCTCCGCCTCCCGGAGCCCTGCTCGTTTCCAACCAGGGCTCCGCCTATCTTCCTGCCCCCGTCGAGGCGTCACTCTAGGTCACGTGGCCTAACGTAAGCCCGCAGCACAGTTCAGCCCCCTCCTTGCACCATTACCCAATGCAGGAGCTTCTTGGTCACGCCCTGGGCGGAGCCTCCAGAAGAGCCGGCCCTTGCGTATTACGCAATTCTTGAAGCCGCTCGAAACCTGGTCTGGAGGACTAACTGCCTTGACTACGCGATGGGCGTAGCCATCCAACAATAGCCCTGCCCCACTAGCACAATTACTCAATTCCTGCACACACTGCGAGCCGCCTAGAGACGAGATCCTTGCCAGGACCAGGGCGGTGTCACATGGGGTTGGCCCCGCCTCTTGGGCATTACACATTACCCTTCAGACCTGTGAGCCCCTGCCACGCCCTGGGAGGGGCCACCCCATTGGCCTGTTCTTTGTACCATCACTCCACAATCGTCGTAGCCACTATCGGGCATCTGGAGAGGAGCTCCTTGGCCACATCTTGGGCGGAGCCACGGGAGACTCTGGGACCACCCCTTGCATCCATACGTAATTCCCACCTTCTGTGCCTCTGCGAGCTCTGCTTCCCTTAGTCATGCCCTACTATGGGCGGAGCCACAAGAGAACCTGGGCGGTCCTTTGCTTGATTTCTCAAACCCTAAAGATGCTGCAGCATCCAGAACTTGTCTCCTTGGCCACGCTCTGGGCTGAGCCACCCAAGATTCTGGCCCCACCTCTTGCAACCATTACGTAATCCTGGCTGGTCCGTGCGCACCTCCCGGAGCGCCTTGGCTACGTCGTAGACCACGCCCCAGCCTTTAAGTGGCCCGTAGTCGATTCTAGAGCTCCCCTACTTTGACCAGAGGGTCAAGGAACAAGCGTGGGCGTGTCCCTGGCAAGGTGTGTCCTTTCTCGGCTCAGGAGCAGACCCCACTTGGCGGGCTCCTCCATCCTCAGGCACCGCCCTGGGTGGATGCCATGCTCTCTGAGCCTCCGGCCAGAGCAGGAGGCGCCAGGAGTGGCTCTTGTTCCAGCTCCCGCCAGCTTGGTGGCGCCGTGCTCCACAGCTGGGGGTCCTGCCAGGCTCCCCAGACCATGAATGCTTTGTTTCCCCAAGTACCCTCAAGAAAAAGCTAGCAGAGGCTCTCGAGGTCACTTTGAACGTCTTTACTTAAATTGGTAAATTGAAGTGCAGAAAGGGCAAAAGATTGGTCCAACAGGCAGAACCAGAGTCTTGGTCAGGTCTTCCGTTTCGTTTCTGATGCAGATCAATTTGGAAGACCAGGATCAAACCCTTGGCCAGAGATTTATAGTGTAGTTATTGCACTGAATAGAAATGGCTCTGGGCTGGGCGAGGCGGCTCAAGCCTTTAATCCCACCCAGCATTTGGGCAAGCGGTTCTCTGTAAGTTCAAGGCCAGCCAGAACTACATAGAGAAACTGTCTAACTAAAAGAAAAGAAAAAAGAAATCAAGAAAGGGCCCGGATTAGCAATTTGCCACTTACCAGCAGAGAGTAGCAATCCTCTCACCCCCAGAACGCACCCCATTCCGCACTGAAATCACTTCCAACAGGGACCCTGCCTTCTGCCCCTCTTAGGCTAGGGAAAGTCGTTTTTACAAGTTAAGTTTCTCATAGCGCTTCAAGCCCGCTGCTCGGATCCTTCCCAGAGTCCCCAGCTAGACACCAAGCGGTTGGATCCCCTTTTGCCCTGCTAGTTGCCTAGTCGTGCACACACACACACACACACACACACACACACACACAGATTTACTTTGTGTGTATGAGTGTTTTGCTTGCCTTTATGTTATGTGTACCGCGTTTGTACGTTGTGTTTTCAGAGAGTTCAGAAGAGGAATAGGCTCCCCTGGAGCTGGATACAGATGGTTGTGAGTCACCATGTGGGCATTGCAAGAGCAGCAGGAGCTCTTAACCACTGAGCCATCTCTCCAGCCCTTTTTGTTTTTGAGACAGGGTCTCTCTGGAACTTGCTATGTAGACCAGGCTGGCCTCAAACTCACAGAGTGTCACCTGCCTCTGTCTCCTTAGTGTCGAGATTAAAGGTGTGTGCCACTATACCTGACAACTGTTTTTTGTTCGTGTTTGGTTTTAGATTTATTTATTCATTTGTTGTGTATATTTATATATTATGTATTATGTCTGCATGTTTGCCCGCAGGCCAGAAGAGGACACCAGATCTCATTGTAGATGGTTGTGAGTCACCATGTGGTTGCTGGGAATTGAACCTGAGTCCTTTGAAAGAACATTCACTGAGCCATCTCTGTAGCCCCAATTTTTAAATTATTTATTAACTTTATTATAAAAAAAATCTTGCAAATAAATAAAAATATCACATACCAAAATTAGCAAGTCTACACAACTCAATGAGCTTCTATATAGTTACAATAGGCATTTGAAATGGAAGTGATGGAGTGTCACATTAAATTTTATATTTTCAGTATCAGATATACTTTATGCACTTATTCACCACCAAAACAAACAAACAAACAAAAATCCATGACAGACGTAGAACTAGAGAAACAGCCGGGCGGTGGTGGTGCATGCCTTTAATCCCAGCACTCGGGAGGCAGAGCCAGGCAGATCTCTGTGAGTTCGAGGCCAGCCTGGTCTACAGAGAGAGATCCAGGACAGGCACCAAGCTACAGAGAGGAAACTCTGCCTCAAAAAACAAAACAAAACAACAACCAAAAAAAAAACAACCTAGAGAAACAGTTATCTTTATATCCTCTTCAAAACCCTGGTCTTTTACCTGCATTCACTCCTTCCTCACACCCTTAGGCTTAGCCTTTTTCTTTCCTTTGTGCTATGCTATTCCCACATGTGTGTTATTATTGACTAGATTCCACATATGACAGAGAACATGTGGCTTTTTTCTTTCTGAGATTGTATGATCTTTTATTTTATTTTTTTTTTACTTTATGTTTTGTGTATATATATATTTTACCTGCATGTATATCTGCATGTCTGGTGCCTGAATGTAGCGAAACAGGACATCAGATCCTCTGGGACTGGAATTACCATTGAGAACCACCATATGGGTGCTAGGAATCAAACCTGGGTCCCCTGCAAGAGCAGACACTGCTCTTAACCACTCAGCCGTCACTTTGGCCATCTTTTTATTTTGAATGGTACTGGGGATTGGACTTAGGGCCTCATAGCTCTCTTTTTACTTTTTATTTTGAGACAGAGTCTTTTTTCTTTGCTTTGCTTTCTTTCTTTCTCTCTTCTTTTTTTTTTTTTTTTTGGTGAGTGGAAGGTTCTTTGTGTAGCCCTGGCTGTCCAGGAACTCACTCTGTAGACCAGGCTGGCCTCCAACTCACAGAGATTCATCTGCCTCTGCCTCCTGAGTGCTGGGATTAAAGGTGTGCACCACCACTGCTCAGCTGAGACAAGTTCTTATTCAGCAGTCCATACTGGCCTTGAACATGTGGTCTTCTCACCCAGCCCCTTAGAGAATTGGGATTATAGACCTATGCCATCAAACCTACTCCCTGTCTTATATGTCTTTTAGGGCCCAAGGTTAACTGACGTCTCTATCTCCAACTATCCCAGACACTCATTATTTCTAATCTGTTTTCGCCACGTATTTGCTATACGCAATTCTAGAGCAATATCTTCCCTGTGTCTATCCTGGCCCAGGGGTTCCCTGAGGACCCAAGTATATTTTGTTCATTTGCTACAAAAATATGATTTTACTGAAGGATCCCCAAGGGGCTGGGGAGATGGCCCAGCAGTTAAGAGCTCTGGCTGTTCTTCCAACGGAACTAGGTTCATTTCCAAGCATCCACACAGCAGCTCACAACTGTCTGTAACTCCAGTTCCAGGGGATCTGATACCCTCTTCTGGCCTCCATGGGCACTGCATGCATGTGATGTGTAGCCTGGTCTACACGGTGAGTTTCAGGATAGCCAGGGCTACATAGAGAGACTGTCTCACGAAACAAACAAACAAACAAAAAAACCCAAAAGGCAAAAAGTGGGAGAGTGTTTGCCTAGAATTCATGACTCCCTGGGTTCAAATTCTAGACCCAGCCCCCCAACCCCCCCCCACACACGCACACACACATGCACACACACGCACGCACATGCACACGCGCACACACACAAATGGAGTACTTAAAAGCACTGGAGAAATACTTAGGCAAATTTTTCTGGGGTGTCTGGTCATGTGCCCACTAACAGGAGATACTAAGACTATCCAGAGATATATTGGTGGCCTCCTCTGCCCTTCAGGGCAGGGCTGAAGCAGGCTGTACACCAACCCCCGGACTTCATCCCACTGCGGAAGGGGACTGGGCAGTTGTTTTGTTCTATCCTGAACTCACAAGGGACCCTTACCGGGCTGAGCGTGAGCTCTTTGTTGTCTACAGAGAGTTATTAGGGTTTGACAGGACACCTGAGCCCTGTATGATTCAAAGACTAGGAAAGACTCCCCCACCCCCACCCCCCTTCTTTCTTTGTTAAGACAGGGTTTCTCTGTGTGGCCCTGGCTATCCTGGAACTGGCTCTGTAGACCAGGCTGGCCTCGAACTCACAGAGATCCACCTGTCTCTGCCTCCTGAGTGCTGGGATCTTTCCTTTTCTTGAATTTGCTTTTAGATTTATCTCCCCCGCCCCCCCCCCCAGCTGAGGGCTGAACCCAGAGGCAAGCACTCTACCACTGAGCAAAGTCCCCAACCCCAGATTTATCTATTTTTATTTGATGTGTATGGGCATTTTGCCTGCATATATATGTCTGTGTACCATGTTCATGTGTGGTGCCTAGAGAGTCCAGAAGACACTGTTGGATTCCCTGGAACACAGATGGTTGTGAGCCCCCTTGTGGGGTGCTGGGGATTGAACCCGGGTCCTCTGAAAGAGCTACCAGTGCTCTTAACCACTGAACCATCTCACCAGCCCCCTTTTTTCATTCTTTTGTAGTTTTTTGTTTGTTTGTTTGTTTGTTTGTTTGTTTGATTGGTTGGTTGGCTGGTTGGGTTTTTTTGTTTTTGTTTTTAGAGACAAGATTTCTTTGTGTAGCCCTGGCTGACCCGGAACTTAGACCAGGCTGGCCTCAAACTAACAGAGATTTGCCTGCCTCTGCCTCCTAAATGCTGGGATTAAAGTTGTGGGCCACTATGACCTAGCCCCTTAGATGTAGTTTTTTTTCTTTAATTTTTTTTTAAGATTTATTTATTCATGTATATGAGTGCTCTGTCTTCATACACATCAGGAGGAATCTGATCCTATTACAGATGGTTGTGAGCCACCATGTGGGTGCTGGGAAATGAACTCAGGACCTCTGGAAGAGCATCAAGTGCTCTTAACCACTGAGCCATCTCTCCAGCCTAGATGTAGTTTTAAAAACTTTACATGTATGTATTTGTGTGTGTGTGTGTGTGTGTGTGTGTGTGTGCATGTCTGTGTCTCTTTCTGTGTGTCTGTGTGTGCATGTCTCTCTCTGTGTATGTGTGGATACACAGGTCTCAAAGCATGCCTGTGGAGGTCAGAAGATTCCATGAAGGAGTCTCTGTTCTCTTCTTCCTCCACATGGATTCCAGGGATCGAACTCACATCATTAGCCTTGGCAGCAAGCCCCTTTATCCACCGAGCCATCTCACCAGCCCCCAGAGTCAAAGGGTTCATAGTTCTGTTGGGAAAGGGTACTGTTGTTAAACAGTGTGATAGTCAACCTTCTGTCTAGCCAGCTCACCCCAACCTGGCACACAACCTTTGACCACATGCCCAAGAGCCAAATAGCCTAGTTCTCTTGTCGGAGTGAGTGGCTTTGAGGACATGCAGAGTCCTGGGCCCTAAACCTTGTGGTCACATGGCTCGCTCAAGGCCGAGCCTGGCAAGCAGAAAAACCAGTTGGTTTGAAGGTTCCAAGTGAACATTCCAGAGAAAGTAGTGGGCGGGGGCAGAGAAGAGGTGTAAAGCTCCCTGGGCAGGCAAGAGTCTGAGGGTGGCCTGTCAGGAAAGGGTCATTTCAGAGCTGCCCACCCTTTCCCAGCTTGGTGGCTAAGTCAGAGAGTTTAAATTGGTTGGCTTCCAGCAACTCAGACATGCTCAGAGTCCATTCTCCCTCACAGAACTGAGCCATAGCTCCTAACCTCCCCCCCCCCCCCGATAATATACTTGAGGAGGACCTCATCCTTATTTTATTTTTTTCTATCTATCTATCTATCTATCTATTATTTATTCATTATTGTGCAGCTATGTGCGGAGTCAGAGGTGGTGGACAAGAGGTGGTGGGTGATCAGTTCTCTCCTTCCACGTACGTCCCAAGATTCAAACTCAAGTCATTACCGCCCGAGCCACGTTGCTCGGGGGCCGTCATTATTTTACCCCGAAGGAAAGAAAGAAACGGAAGCCAAGTTCCCCAGCTCGAGTCACTCGTGTGGCTCAGGCCGGAGTCCTTCCCGGATGCCATCTTCTACCTAGTCTAGGGCCCTCAGAATTCCATCACTGCCCTCCCTTCTGGCTATAGACCCAGGACCAGAGAGGTGTGTACCGCTGGCCGGGAGGCAGAGACTCTGCACCCTGGCGGCGGGGCGGGCGGGCGTTGAACGGGTTAAAGCTGGAAGACGGCGAGTGTCCTCTTAACCGCACCTGGCTCAGTATCGGTCACGTGACCAGGGTTTCACCTGCCCTGCTGGGCAGGGACAATCGGGCCGCTTGTTCCCTAAAGCCGGTCGCCATGGTGACAGGAGTGTGCCTGGGGAGGTCACAGGGGCAAATTCCTGCCTGCTGGCCCGGGTGTGGCAAGGGTGTCAGCTGGATTGTAGCTTGTTTAGGGGTCCCCTAGGGGGCCCTGGAAGTTCACGGTGGGGCTCGTCCTCCTAGAGGTCCCCCCGGTGTGACTTCCCACCTGGCCACCTGAGGTCGTTTCTCCATCAGCCTGGCGTCTCCCCTGATTTTGAATCTAGGTTGATTAATTTGTTGTTGCTTTCCATATATACATTCTCTGGTTTAATCCGCATGGCTGCTGGCGCAGTGGGATGGTAATCCCCCTGGGTCACTTATCCGATATCCTCCCCCGTCCCGGAGTTAGTACTCTGAAAACATTATTTTTCCCACAACAACACACTAACTGTATGACAGGAAGCTTCCCTGGCCCCAATGAACCACAACTTTTTTTTTTCAGCTTTACTTATTTTATTCTAGGTGTGTGGGTTTTTTTGCCTGAATGTGCGCCTGTGCACCATAAGCATGCCTAATTCCAGAGGAGTTATGGCTGGTTGTGAGGCACCATGTGGGTGTTGGGTACTGAACCAGGCAGGGTCTTCTGCAAGAGCAGCAAACGCCCTTAACCGCTGAGCCATCTCTTCAGCCCC
This sequence comes from Peromyscus eremicus, assembly GCF_949786415.1. NCBI lineage: Eukaryota > Metazoa > Chordata > Mammalia > Rodentia > Cricetidae > Peromyscus > Peromyscus eremicus. The sequence continues at coordinate 24,559,991 of NC_081438.1, read as the reverse complement.
TGAACGCAATCATAACTAAACTGAGTATTTATTTATGTTGAGACAGAGTCTTCTCGTGTAGTTCAGATTGCTGGGAACTGAACCCAGGTGGTACGGGACAGCAGCCAGTGCTCTAACCCATGAGCCACCTCTCCAGCCCTATTTAGTTATTTTTAAAGGTTTATTTTTAGTTGTGTATATGTGCATGTAGGAGCATGTGCCACGGTATGCAAGTGTCCTCGGAGGCTAGAAAAGTGCACCGGATCCTCTGGAGCAGGAGTCACAGGTGGTGTGTGCCCCCTGACGTGGGCGTTGGGAATAGAACTCAGGTCCGATGGAAGGGCAGTCAGCACTGAGCCATTATCTCTCCAGCCCTTTATATATATTTTTATTAATTAAATTATTCATTATTTTACATCCAGACTGCAGTTCCCCTCCCCCCCACGCCCCACTGTACCTCCAAGCCCCTTATTTATTTTGTGATTCTGGGAATGAAGCCCAGGCTTTGGAAGGACAAGTACTCTACTTGAACTTGGCTTTTTTTTTTCAAGTGGCATGTCACTATGTTACCCAGGTGTACTAGTTACTTTTATTGTTGCTGTGACCAAATAACTAACAAAAGCAATTTGAGGAAGGCAGGGTTTATTGCCGTTTACAGTTCTGATATACAGTTGGTCATCGTGGGGAAGACATAGCACCTGGAACGTGAGGAGCGGGTCACGTGACATCCGCAGACAGGAAGCAACCAGAGGCCAAAGCTGGCACCAGGATCCCAGCTCAGGGGATGGTGAATCCCCATTAAGCGTGGGTCCCTTCACCTCAGTCAACCCAATCTAGAAACTTACTCAGAGACCAGAGGTTTGTTTCCTAGGTCATGCTAGATCCTGTCAAGTTGAAAATTCATTTCAGCCATCAGGCTCACGGCCCTCCCTCCTCACCCTTCCGAGTGAGGAATCACAGGTACCCCACACAGCAGGCACACCCTGAGTCTATGTTTGTTCAAACCTAGCAACCTACTCCCCTTGAGAAATGGCAGCCTGAAGGTTATAATCCTGTCTTCCCTGCACACCCGAGTCTTTGTTTTGTTTGTTTGTTTTGTTTTTGCTTTTTAACAGCCTGAGCTTTTGTTTATTGAGGACCTACTCTCTGCAGATGCAAGAAAGAGCCCAGATCTAGGTGGAACAGATACTAATACGTCCGCAAAAAATAAAATAAAATAAACCAAAAAAACTTCAAAAGCCAGGAAGCTGACTTGACCCTGGAGCGCCTAAGACAGCAGATGGGAAGAGACGGTTGAGCGAAAGACCCGGAGGCTGAGGGGGTGTTGACTAGGTGAGTGGGGTTACAGTGGAAGAGAATGTTCTAGAAGCCAGCACATTATGTGCAGTGGTGAAGTCACCTGTCTCTCTCAAGCAGAACATCCAACTCTTTCTTATTTATTTATTTATTTATTTATTTATTTATTTATTTATTTATCTTTGAGACAGGGTTTCCGTAAGTACCTTAGGGTGACTTAAACTCAAAAAAAAAAAAAAAAAAGGAAAAAAGAAGAAGAAGAAGAAGGAGAAGAAGAAGAAGAAGAAGCAGCAGGAGGAGGAGGAGGAGGAGGAGGAGGAGGAGAAGGAGGAGGAGGAGGAGGAGGAGGAGGAGGAGGAGAAGAAGAAGAAGAAGAAGAAGAAGAAGAAGAAGAAGAAGAAGAAAGAACAGGAAGAAACCGCTTCTTTTGACTCATGGTTTGAGGGCATAAGGTCTATCCTGACAGGGAAGGCATGGCCGCAGGAGCTGGGCACATTGCAAGCACCGTCAAGTAGCAAAGAGAGGATCCCTGGTCCTCAGCTCTGTTTCTCAGTTTTATTCAGTTCAGGACCCCAGCCCCTTCGATGGCGCTGCCCACATTCTGGGAAGGTTTGTCCAGCTGGGTTAAACCTCGCTGGAAATACCTTCAAGGACAAGTCTAGAGGTGTGTCTCCAAGGCGCTTCTGAACCCAGGCAAGATGACAATGCAGATTCCCCACCAATCCATCCTTTGTCTACTTGACACCCCCAAGCCATCATGTTACTCTGTAACATTCCACCCCTGGGTCCATAAAGTTTATGCCCACCTCCTTATACAAAACACATTTATAGCCAGGCGGTGGTGGCGCACGCCTTTAATCCCAGCACTCGGGAGGCAGAGCCAGGCGGATCTCTGTGAGTTCGAGGCCAGCCTGGGCTACCAAGTGAGTTCCAGGAAAGGCGCAAAGTTACACAGAGAAACCCTGTCTCGAAAAACCAAAAAAAAAAAAAAACAAAAAAAAACAAAAAACCACATTTAGCTCATCTCCAATAGTCCCCTCTGACCTTAAACCCTTCCTTGTTCAAGACAGATTCTCGAGTAGCTAAGGTCAACTTTGAACTCCATATGTATCCAAGGACGGCCCTTAACCTCCTCCATGGGATTACAGGCATGTGGTCTGGAAGTCTTTTTTTTTTGGATGTATTTATTTTATTTTTATCTTTATATGTATGAGTGTTTTGCTTATTACATGTCTGTATATGTTCTTATGTGTGTGCCTGGTACCCATGGAAGTCAGAAGGAGGTGTTGGATGCTGTGGAAAGGAAGTTACGGATGGATGGTTCTGAGCTACCATGTGGGTGCTGGGAGCTGAACTCAGATCCTCTGAAAGAGCAACAGGTGCTCCTAACCACTGAGCCGCCTCCAGCCCTCAATCCTCTGGAGTGTTCTGAGTTCTGGGATTACAAGTGTGCAGGCCCTGTCCAGCTTTTAAATTTATTCTAGAGGGGCTAGGGATTGATTCATTAGGTAAAGTGCTTGTATCGGAAGTGTGAGGACCTGAGTTCAGCTCCCCATCACCCACATAAAGGCGGGGTACTTTGGTTTGTCTCTCTAAATCTAGTCCTGGGAAGCCAGAGACAGGCAGATCCCGGGATCCCGTTGGCCAGCCAGCTGGCCTAACAGAAATTGATGAGCTCCAGGCTTATTGAGAAATTTTGCCTCAAAAAATAAGGAGACTAAGAGGTTAAGAGAAGGAAGAAAAGCAGTTAAGAGCTCTTGTTGCTTTTCTAGGGGACCTAAGTTTATCTCCTAGCATCCACGGCAAGTGGCTCACAATGGCCTGTAACTCCAACTCCAGGTTATCTGACGTTCCCTGGACTCCTTGGACACACAAACACACACAGATAAAAACTAAAAACAAAACAAGGTGGTAGCAATCGAGGAAGACGTCCGACATTGACTTCTGGCCTCCACATGCGGAATATACACATCCACATTCACAGACACACGGACACACGGACACACACAGCATCATAGCTGTTTCCTTCTTCCTGTGTCTCTTTCGCTAACCCACTCCCTCCTAGCTCTACTGATTTTTATTTCCCCGATTGCCCGTTGTCACACACTCCCACCTCACCCCCACTAGCCTGGAGTCATTTCTCTGCAGGTATCAGCACCATCTGTTCCGAACTCAGAACACATTTCTCTGTTGATCTATTTTATTCCTTCCCACGTTCAACTGTATTTTCCCAGCTCTGGGCTCATGCTCATGACTTGAGGGGGCAGGGAGGGGGGAGGGGAATGGGCACGAGGGGCTGACAGAGGAGCAGAAAGGTAGCTTTGTGTTTGCAAGTGTTACCTACAGCTCTGGAGCGAAAGGTATCCTGACTGTCGGAAGTCAGGCTATACCTACAGCTGTGTTCCGGTGGGGGACAATCTCCCTGAAGGATGTGGCAATCCTGCTCCTCTCCAAGAGAGAGCCGTTACCACTGAGCTCTGGTCCACTCCCTTAAGAGAGTTTCCCAGCAGAGATGTCCATTGCTTCTCCGCTCCTCTCCCACAAAAGAAAGTCTTCACCCAAAACTCATTCAAGAGATTTATTTGGGTTGGGTGGTGGTGGTGGTGGTGGTGGTGGTGGTGGTGGTGGTGGCACACACCTTTAATCCCAGCACTTGGGAGGCAGAGGCAGGTGAATCTCTGTGAGTTTGAGGCCAGCCTCGAAAAGTGAGTTCCAGGACAGGTTCCAAAAGCTACACAGAGAAATCTTGTCTTGAAAAACCAAGGGAAAAAAAAAAGAAGAAGAAAAAAAAAAAAAGAAAAAAGAAAGAAAAGAAAAGAAAAACAGAGATTTATTTGGGAGGAAGGAATCCAGGAGAGTGGCTGCCTCCACCAGGGTAGGAAAAGGCAGCTCCCAACTGAACAGGCACAGGGCTTACATAGGGCTTCTTTATTTTTTTATTTTTTATTTTTTTCCTCGAGACAGGGTTTCTCTGTGTAGCTTTGCGCCTTTCCTGGAACTCGCTTTGGAGACCAGGCTGGCCTCGAACTCACAGAGATCCGCCTGGCTCTGCCTCCCAAGTGCTGGGATTAAAGGTGTGCGCCACCACCGCCTGGCCTACGTAGGGCTTCTTAGAGGAGGAATTTTTCCAGGGTGAAGATTTTCAGGGTGGGATTGGTCAGATTTCAATCCCCGAGCTTGTACAAACTCAGAGATTGGCTGGATTTCATGCTCAGGGATTGGTTGGATTTATGCCCAGTTGGTCAGGGGCAGAATGTGTTTCCTTGACTCTGGTTTCAGGGTCAGGGTGTGTTTCTTTGGCTGGCCCTTTTTCCCTACAGTTTCCAAAGCTGAAGCCCTTTGGGGAAGGACAGACAGACAGGACTCCAGGAACCTCTGAGATTTGTTAAACTCTCCCAACTCTTAGCCATTTTCAAAGTAGTCTCTTCTCCTTCCCTCTCCTCCCCATCCCTTCCCTCTCTTTTGATGTTGTTTTTTAAGTTTTTAATCAGTCTCTCTCTGTGTGTGTGTATGTGTTATGTGTATGTGAGAGGGGGTTACTTATGCCATGACACATAGATGGAGTATAGAGGAAAGCTGTGTAATGGACTCTCTTCTTGCATGTTTATGTAGGTTCTGGGGATTGGACTCAGGTCAACAGGCTTGCATAGGCTCACACAGCAAGTGCCCTTATGCACTGAAGCATCTCATCAGCCCCCTGCTGGTTTTTTGTTCGTTTTTTTTTTTTTTTGAGATGGAATTTCATATAGCCTAGGTTGGTCTCGAACTTACTATGTAGCAAAGGATGACCTTAAACACCTAATGCTTTTGCTCTGCCTCCTAGCCCTTGTTTTTTTTTTTTTTTTTTTTTTTTTTTTTTTTTTGTTGTTGTTGTTGGTAGCCTGGGACTTACTATATATAGATCAGGCTAGCCTTGTACTTGCAGGGATCCTCCTGCCTCAGCGTCCCATGTCCTGGGAGGGTAGGCATAAACCCCCATAACTGCTGAGTCCTCTTGACTTTGTTGGATTTGAGGTCCAAACTTCGAAGGACGAAAGCTACATTGTCTGTCTCTGTCTCTGGAGAACGAAGCGTCTAGGGTCACTGTGGGGGTTTGGATGTAAACGACCCCCATAGGCCCACAGGGAGTGGCACTATTAGGAGGCGTGACCTTGTTGGAGTAGGTGTGACTTTACTGGAGGAAGTGTGCCACTGGGGATGGACTCTGAGGTCTCAGATGCTCAAGCCAGGCCCAGTGTCTCTCTCTTTTGTTCTGCCTGCAGATCCAGATGTAGAACTCTCAGCTCCCTCTCCAGCACCATGTCTGCCTCCATGCCACCACGTTTCCCACCCTGACGATAATGGACTAGACCTCTGAATTGTAAGCAAGTCTCAATTAAATGTTTTCCTTTGCCGGGCGGCGGTGGCTCACGCCTTTAATCCCAGCACTCGGGGAGGCAGAGCCAGGCGGACCTCTGTGAGTTTGAGGCCAGCCTGGGCTACAGAGCGAGATCCAGGACAGGATCCAAACTACACAGAGAAACCCTGTCTTGAAAAACCAAAAAAAAAGAAAAGAAAAAGTTTTCCTTTATAAGAGTTGTCGAGGTCATGGTGTTTCTTCACAGCAACAGGAACCCTAACTAAGACAGCCATCTTACACAGAATTCTACCAAACGTCATTACACATCTAAGTCTGTGGCCCGTCGTTTGTAGTGCCGCAATCCCTTAAACACGTGTGGTTCCACTCCCTAACTTCTCTTAAACCAACAGGCCACCACTCACTCATTTTAAAAATATTTGCAGGGTTGGGGATTTAGCTCAGTGGTAGAGCGCTTGCCTAGCAAGTTCAAGGCCCTAGAAGGCAGAGCCAGGCAGATCTCTGTGAGTTCGAGGCCAGCCTGGTCTACAGAGCAAGATTCAGGACAGGCAGCAAAACTACACAGAGAAACCTTGCTTGAAGAAAAAAAAAAAAGAGAGAGAGAGAAAAATATTTACTTAGAGCGTGGTAAGGACGAGGATGACCTTTGTTTTTATTTCATTTATTTATTTATTATCTATCTATCTATTTATTTATTTTGCAGGACAGGGTTTTTTTTTGTTTGTTTGTTTTTTGTTTTTTGTTTTTTGAGACAGAGTTTCTCTGTGTAGCCCTAGCTGTCCTGGATCTCGCTCTGTAGACCAGGCTGGCCTCGAACTCACAAAGATCCGCCTGCCTCTGCCTCCTGAGTGCTAGGACTAAAGTCGTGCACCACCATCGCCTGGCCAGGATAGGGTTTTGAACCTGGGCCTCAAACATGCCGGGCAAACACTTCTGAGCTCCGGTCCTGGCCCGTCACTGGGATGATTGTAATCCAGCTTGGTATATCACTGAAATGTGACCCCGCCCCCTCCCCCAGGTCTTTGTTTTCAACTTTTCTTTTTTGAGACAGGGTTTCTCTGTGTAGCTTTGGAACCCGTCCTGCAACTTGCTCTGTAGAGCAGGCTGGCCTCGAACTCACAGAGATCCACCTGCCTCTGCCTCCCGAGTGCTGAGATTAAAGGTGTTCACCACCACGGCTTTTTTTTTTTTTAACTTTTTATTTAGAGACAGGATGTCACAAAGTCCTACAAACTGCAGACTGGCTCTGGCATAGAACTCATTCTGTGGGCCAGGCAGTCCTTAAACTTTGAATCCTCCTGCCTCAGTCTTGCAAGTACTTGGGATTACATTTTTATGCCACTAGTACTAGTCTCTATTTTATTTTTTTAGCAATACTGGGAATGGCCACAGGGACTCACACATGGCAAGGCAAATAAATGCTCTACCACTGAGCTACATGACCAGCACACAGGTGTATGACTTTCAGAGCTAGGCATGCGGCAAGCGCATGACCTCACTCCTTAAGGAACATAGAAAACCAAACTTGGGATTGGGGAGATGGTTCACTGGGTAAATGATGGCTATGAAAGAATGAGTTCAGGCCGGGCGGTGGTGGCACATGCCTTTAATCCCAGCACTCAGGAGGCAGAGGCAGGTGGATCTCTGTGAGTTCGAGGCCAGCCTGGTCTACAAAGCGAGTTCCAGGAAAGACGCAAAGCTACACAGAGAAACCCTGTCTCGAAAAACCAAAAAAAAAAGAAAGAAAGAAAAAAGAGAAGAAAGAAAGAATGAGTTCAGATTCCTAGCACCCATGGTGGTGCACACCCAAAAATCTCAGCTTTAGGTAGGAGGGCATACGGAGACAGGCAATTCCAGGGGCTCAAGCCGAAATGGAGCGCTCCAGGTTCAGTGAGAAAGCCTGTCTCAAACTATGCAAGGATAGGCTGTGCACAGAGCCGTGAGCTTTTTTGTTGTTGATTTTTGCTTTGTTTCCAGATAGGGCCATGCTATATAGCTCTGGCTGTCCTGGAACTCACTCTGTAGACCAGGCTGGCTTGAACTCACAGAGATCTGGCTCTGGAGTGCTAGGACCACTGCCCAGCATTTGGGACCACTGTCTGGCTTTTTTTTTTTTTTTAGTGGGAAAGAAATGATGAGAGAAAGAAAGAGGGAGAGAGACAGACAGACAGACAGTCAGACCTACAACTGGGACAATACCGCCTGCCTTACAGATCTGAGCAGCAGGTGCATAGGTCCTGCAGAAGGCCCCTCAGCACGCATCAGGAGCCCTCTCCCTGGCTTGCTTCTTCACCAGCTTGGCAAACACCTTGGCATCTTGGCTTGGGTGACCTTTCCTGGATGGCTGACAGGGCACAGAAAGAAAGGTTACTGTCTGGAGCCTACCGAAGACCTCAGAAAGCCACAATAAACACTGCAATTGTTTGATGAAGTGCTTGGACAGCAGGAAGAGCTCAAACTGGTGTGGCAAGACCGGGATGGCCCGCGGCAACAGTTGGGCTGCAGGGCCTGGTAAGAAGCTCTGAAACTGTGCATTGTTTTTTTGGGGGTTTTTTTTTGTTTGTTTGTTTGTTTATTTTTGGTTTTTTTTTTGTTTTGTTTTGTTTTCCAAGACAGGGTTTCTCTGCGTAGTTTTGGTGCCTGTCCTGGATCTCGCTCTGTAGACCAGGCTGGCCTCGAACTCAAGAGATCCACCTGCCTCTGCCTCCTGAGTGCTGGGATTAAAGGCGTGTGCCGCCGCCGGCGCGGGGCCGAACTGTACTTTCTTAAGAAACCTGCAGATTTTTCTCCCCAAGCAGCCACCTTCCTTGTATCTCTAAGCTCCTGCGCGGCTGGATGTACTACAATGTTTATGATCAAAATGCACATTAATGAATCCCCTGTACGCCCAGCATGGTGCCTGGGTAGTCTTTTGTTATTGTTTTTTCTTTGTTTTGAGACAGGGTCTCACTATGTAGCTTAGGCAGGCCTGGAACTCACTTATGCTGAAGTAGGCTTTTCTTGAGCTCACCTCTGGAGTGCTGGGATTTGTGTCACTAGGCCCTGCTCCCCCACCTCCCTCTCAGGGTGTTAGGAATGGAACCTAAGGCCTCATTCGAGCTAGGCAATTGCTCTCTTGCTAAACCACACTCCAATCCCTCTAACACTGAACTCCATGCCCAGCCATCTTTTATTTTACTTTATTTTGGCCTTTCAAGACAGTGTGCCTCTGTGTCACAGATCTGGTTGTCCCGAACCTGGCTTTGTAGACCAGGCTGGCCTCAAACTCACTGAGATCTGCCTACCTCTGCCTCCCTAGTCCTGGGGTTAAAAGCAGATGCCACTGTTGCCTGGCTTTTCTTTTTACATTTTTTTTTAAGTTGAAAGAACTGTATACTTCCACTTCTCTTATTAAGGATTTGTCTCATTGATATATATATAAAATTTTTCTGTCATGGAGTGTGTGTGTGTATGAATATGTCCCATCCTCCACCTAAGTGCTCTCATTCTTTAAGGGACCTTTCATTTCATGCAGCCTCTGCCATGCCTAAGCCTTTTCTGGGCCATCGTGATGGCTCAGTGGTTAAGTGCACGTCAAGTAAGCCTGACTACCTGAATTCAACCTGGAAGCCTTGTAAAGACAGGACAGACCTGACTCCACTAACTTAACTGGCTTCTGACCACCCCTTGTGCACCTTGGCACACGCTCGCACCCACACACAATAAAAATAAAATTAAATAATAAAAAAAAAATGGAACGCCCTCCTTAGAGCTCCTCCCCTTCACTGAGCCAACGTCTGTTTGTTCTTTTGTTGGAGAGGATGCCCTCAAACTCACAGTGGAGTCCAGGCTGGCTTTGAACTCATAATCCGCAACCTCCCATGAGCTGAGATTACAGTCGTGGTGCACACTTGGCCCCAAACCTCTTCTCATCAGGCGCTTGCTCTTTCCTGGAGTCTCTCCTCTCCTGGATAGAAGAGTGATTTCCTCGGGGAAGCTGCTGGGGATAGTCGTCTACATACTCACTGCTCTCCTAGGATCTTATCAGGAATGCACTAATTATTATTAATAGCAACGCATTTCCTCTTCCTTAGGTCATCCCGATGCCAGCACACTGGCATTCCTTAGGAAAGAGGAGGGACTTTCTGGAGTGGCTCTCCAAAACAATCTTTTGGCACTGGGCACATCGGAACCTGCCTCTAATACCAGCTTCTTAGGATGCTTAGGTAAGATGAACATGAATGTGAGGCTAGCCCCGGGCTACAGATTGAGACCTAGTCTCAAACCCAAACCCAATATCAAGTGTATGTGTGATCACACATGCGGGGGAGGCCTCTTTCCCTCCTAAACCGCCAGGATGGGCAGCATAGCTCAATGTCCTCCAGCTCCCGTCTCCCTGATGAGTCCTCTTTCAGGCACGCCACTTGCGCTCGGTGCCCAGATCCGACTTCTTGCCTCCCGCTCACTTTTCCCTCCACTCCTATCCCCAGCGCCACTCACAGCTGCCACCTTGCTGTTTAGAACCAAGTCTCTTCCCTAGCTCTCATCTCCCCGGTCCTGTCCATGTTCGAACACTGTTGTCCATCCCCACTTCCGTGAACCTCTTTTCTTCTTTCGGTTTCTAGAAGGAGCTCACTGTTCCTCTGGTTTCTGCTGTATGTTAATGAGTCCTGGGTTTACAAGGTCTCTGGGCATTCATTCCCCTTCCTGTTTCCTGGATCGTCTTACCTGGCCGTTCCTTGTCTGACCGACTCTTACACTCAAAGCGGACCTTCTCGGCTTCCCCCCAGGAACCTGAGCTGCTGTTCTGGGAGTTGTTCCATCATCCGTGACCTAAGGCTGAAAGCCGAGGCTATATTATTTTATCTTAGTTTGGTTTTTCAATACATGGTTTCTCTGTGTAGCCCTGGAACTCACTCTGGAGACCAGGTTGGCCTCGAACTCAGAGATCAGCCTGTCTCTGCCTACCGAGTTTTGGGGTTAAAGGTGTACGCTACCACTGCCTGGCTCTAATTGAGGCTATTTTAGAGTCTCTTTCCTCCCTCCCTCTGACACCTAATGGTTCTGGAGTCCTGAGAATCTCACTTCCTTAAACTCTCTCAGTTCTGCCCCTGGATACCACCACCACCTCTCCCTGGATGGGGTCCATCTATCATCTCTGAGTGAGAAGATCCTCAATTTTTCTCTCCTTTCGTTGCTGTTTTTTTTTTTGTTGGTTTGTTTGAGACAAAGTCTCCTTATGAAGCCCAGGCTGGTCTAGAACTCATAGAGATCCTCCTGCCTCCAGAGGGCTGAGATTAAAGACATGCTCCAACACGCCCGTTTGGTTTTTTTTTTTTTTTTTTTGAGACAACTCATGTAGCCCAGGCTGGCTTCGAAATTGATATGTGAACCAGGTGTGGTGGTCAGCCTGGTCTACATAATGAGTTCCGGGACAACCAGGGCTATATAAAGAGATTCTACCTCAAATAATAATAATAATAATAATAATAATAATAATAATAATAATAAAGAATAATAATAAAAAAATAAAAAATGAACGAACAAACGAATGAACGAAAGGAAGGAAGAAGAGAGAAAGTAAAAGAAATTGATATGTGGTGGCGAATATAACCTTGAACTCCTGATGTTTCTGCCTGCACCTTCCAATTAGTCTCAATTTTTTAAAGCACAGGAACCCAGGAACCTGTTTTCCCTTCAAGAACCCTGCCACAGTTCCCTTTACCTTGTTCCAAGAGCAAGTGCCTTACTTCTCAATATTCTTTAAAGCCAGGTCCCACCCTCCTTTGAAGGCACTGGAAAGAAGGTGAGGTGGCCTTTTTCCTCATCTCTCCACCTCCAGGTCAGAAGAGTTCGTCAAATGTTCCTTTCCGTTTTTTTCCCCCCCTATTGCTGGGAACGGAACCCAAGCCCAGTGTGTGCTACACAAGTACTCTACCACTGAGCCACACCCCCGTCCCTTAGATGTCCTTCTGATGGGGCATTTGAGCCAAACAATAGGTCTTTTTGTTTGACGTCTCCAAATATGAAATCACGGTATAGAATGTACTTCTTTAACCCGCACGTGAGCCACCTCAAACGCCCAGAACAGGACTGTGGATCCAAGCTCCAAACTCAAATCAACTGGGACATCCGGGAGAGGAGCCCCTTGCCTCCTCCAGCCAGGTTCCTCAGAAGCCCCCTAGCTGGATCGCTAGATAAGGCTTGCTATAGACTCTGTTGAGTTCAGTCCCGGAATACCTCCCAAGTGACCCACATGTAAGCACCGAGCTCACCGTATAAACCCACTTTCTCCTTACTAGATCTATACGCTGTTTTAAGCTCGCTGCCCATGGTGAGGGCTAGCCCAGGGACACTCCCCAGCAGGTGCTCGGTAGAGGAGGTGGTGGCCTGTGGGGACGTTCAGGATAAGGAGGCTCCAGCGACTGCAAAAACGAAAGGTTTTTTATTGAAAAATACGAAACGGCCCGTTTTACGGTTGCCTCTCTCTGCCCACTGTGAGCCTTCCGGCTGGCTGCGGAAGGACGGGGCTGGCAAGGAGCTGCGGTGGCCACCCAAGTCCTGTACTCGGAAGGGTGAGGTTTCTTTGTCCAGACCGGGTTGGACGGTTCCTAGGCCCGGCAGTCAGGGGGCAGCCGGGGAAGAGGGGGTCGCCAGGCTGTCTGTCCTCTTCCAGTCTAGCAAGCAGAAGGCGTGGCATCTGTAACCATCTGGAAAGTGGGGTGGTTTCCGAAGCAAGGCTGCACGCTGGACTGGTGGGGTACTTCGGCTGCCGATAGTGGTGATGGTGCGGTCTGCGCGCACCCGGCCCCTCAGACATAGTCCTTGCGGTCATAGGCGGTGCCGGTCGCGGTGCCAGGCCCGGTGGATCGCGGCGCCGAATAGAGGATCTTGGTGGGCGCGTACTTCTCGCGCGGTGGGCAGGAGCAGCAGAGCAAGGCGCCCCCTAGCAGCTGCATTGCGGCGGCAGCCCAGCCCACGTACAACCCGGATCCCATCTCCCGCTTCTGAGGCTCGGGCACCAGTGGGTTATAGAAATCCCTGATGATGGTGTTGGCCGACCAGGACACGGGTATTAAGGTGAGCAGAGCGCACAACAGGAAAACCACTCCCGCCCCGATGGTGATCTTGGCCTTGGCCGTCTCGTCTTGGACGCAGTTGGTGCACTGGGCGCCCACGAGCGACACCAGGAGCCCCAAGGCGGCCAGCAGGATGGACACCACGAGGAGGGCTCGGGCGGCCTGCAGGTCCTGCGGCAGGGCCAGCAGCGAATCGTACATCTTGCACTGCATCTGCCCGGTGCTCTGCACCACGCAGTCCATCCACAGGCCCTCCCAGGTGATCTGCACCGTGACGATGGTGTTACCGATGAATGCCGAAACGCGCCACGTGGGAAGAGCGCAGCACACGATGGTGCACAGCCAGCCCAGCACGGCCAGCAACGTGCCGGTGATCTCCAGGCCCATGGACATGGCTGCTGGACTTGAACCGGCTCTGCCGGGCAGCTCCGGGGGCTGGGAGACGAGGGATCGCGACCCCTGGACTTCAGAACCAACTGCCGTGCGAAGACTGACGGACGACCGTCGCCGGGGACCGACGGGTGGATGGCAAAGGACGCGCTAACGGCTCCTCTCCCCGGGCTTTCACAGAGGCTGCCTCTGCACCTGCCTGTGGCTTTGGAGGCTGGCTCCTGAGACTGGGTTGGCTCTGGGGTGGGGTGGGTTGGACTTAGCTGGTGCCCAGAGGAGGAAGGTGGAGCTCACTCTCCTGGGGACAGTGACGTGTGTCCCGTCCCCGTCCAGTCCCGTCCGTCCTCCCCCTCCCCTTCACCAAGGGGGGAAGGACTTAGCCAGAAACCGAATGCTCTGGGGTCGGGGGTGATGTCGAGGGAGGGCCGGGCCCCTCTGTGCTCCCTCCTCCCAAACCTCTCCTAGCTCCTCATCCTCAACAAATTTTCTTGAGACATACAGAGGGGGGAGGGGCTCTTCGGTGATTTTTTTTTTTTTTTTGAAGCGCAAATCACCAATAGTAAACTGCTTGGCTCTCTTGCCCCCACCTCCAACCTTTCCAGCGCGGTAGGCGTAGGATGGGGGCGAGGCCAACTCCTTTGGACAGCCGGGACTGGGAGGACCCAGTGGGGGCGTGGCTGCGGCTGTTTGTCGTTGTCAGTGAACGGGATTGCAGTACCTGCTCTGGGTCCCTCCAGCTTGGTGCAAGCAGGTGGTAAGGTCTATATTTGAATACACTGGACTCTGAAGCCAGGGCCGCCCACCTGAAGAGCTCCCCCCACCCACCCAGGTGTTGAGTTCAAATTCTTGTCCAGCTCCTTCTCATGGGACGGTGGCAGCCTTAGCTGGATTGCTGTCCCACCGAGGTGCTTATCCTCACTGAGGCTCTCTTCATGGGTGTGTGTGTGTGTGTGTGTGTGTGTGTGTGTGTGTGTGTGTGTGTGTGTGTGTCTTGTTTTCTCTCCTCAGGGGGCAGAGTGAGTGCCAGGGTGAGGTGGGAAAGAGATTGGATACAAGGCGAGAACAGAAAGGAAAAAGTCAAGCCAGGTGTGTTGGCTCATGGCCGAGGCTGGGGCAAGAAGATGGCTTTGAGTTCAAAGCCAGGGTGGACTCTAGAGTGTGTCTCAGAATAAAACACAGCACACATACGAAAAGCCCTGTACAGTGTATCACGCCTGTCATCTCAGCACTTGGGGACAACGAGGGAGGCAGGAGTTCGAGATCGTCTTGGTTAGGGAAAGAATTCAAGGCCAAATAGACCACAGGAGACCCTGGCTCAAACAAACATCAAAACAAAACAAAAGCCCGAACACCAATCCCTATTGCCTCTGAGCACTGTCTCCCCTGACTCACGGCTCTTAAGAATTGGCCTTGGGGTGGCCCATGCTACAATTCCTCCCTTCCCCTCACCACAGCTAGGGTCTGGCTCTTCCGGTTTTGTTCCTAGACACTCCAAGGACCTGCGCTTGGGGTCCTTTCTTCTGGGGCACTCTGACAGCTGCCCACTAGGCTTCCTGACACTACCCCCACCCCCACCCCCCACCCCCGCCCCACCCAAGTCTTTTATAATTTTAGGAGCAGGGGATGTAACTCACTGGGTAGAGGGCTTAACCAGCATGCTAGAAATCCGTGGTCTGTCCTGGGCACTGAATAAACCCTGCGAGATGGTAGGTTGACAATCACCACCCTAATGTACATCAGAAGTTCAAGATCCTCCTCCCCAGCTACTTAGTGAACTGGAGTTCAGTGTGGGTGGCTTGGGACCCTGCCCCCAAACAAAAAACAAATGATAGCAACAGAACCATCTCAGCTTCTTACCCACGATGCCCAAGGTCCTTTCCTATTTGACATCATCTGAAGTGTACTTCCTCTTTCCTTTCTTTTCTTCCTCTCTTCATCCTCCTTCTCCCCCTCCCTTCTCCCCTCCCCGCCTTCCCTTTTCTTCCTCCTTCCCCCCTTTTTTTCTCTGCCTCCCCCCACCCCTGCCCCAGGACTATGTAGTCTAGGGTGGCCTTAAACTCCAGATGGTCTTGCCTCCCCTGCATGAGTGGTGAGATTCTGTGTGAGAGAGGCCACGCTTGACTTCTCATTGATTTCTGGTTCTTTGTCTCTGCTCCGCTCGGTTGCCACCACCGGGACATTGAGAATGTTCCAAGACTGACAAGCATTTTTGCCTGTTTTATTATATGGCACTCCCACCACCTAGAACAGGGCTGGGTCCTCACAGAGGTAAATGACTTCGCACTTTCTCTTGTTTCCCAAAGCTGCTCTGCCCGGGCTCTTGGACTGAGGATGTTGTTGTGCTGTGAGGGCCCCAGGGGCTGCGCAATTAGCTCGGCAGAACCTGAGACCCATCCAGCTAGATGAAAAGCTTGGGGGAGGCAGATGGTCCAGAGGATAAAGGTCCGTCCTCATTGCCAAGCTTGACAACCTGAGTTTGAGCCCTGTTACTCCGAAGGGGGGAAAAGCCCGTTTTCCTAGGTCGTTCTCTGACCTCCATATGCTTGCATGTGTTGCGCGCACATACACACACTGAATAACAAAACAACAAATAACACTGAATAGCACACTGAGTAACAAAATAAAGGGGCAAGCTTCATTGAGTTGGGCTTAAGGTATTTTTTTTTCGGGGGGGGGGGGCCTACCTATCAAATTACAAACACTCAGACTTCATCCTCTTCCCTAAGAACCCAAACCCTGGGGTGCTAGAAGATTCAAATAAACAATCCCAGAGGCACATGGAAACTAGGGCTCTGTTTCTTTCAAGTGCAAAGGTCCTGGGCTGGTCCTGATGGGCAGGGCTGGGAGTGCCAGGCCAGAAGGCCCAGCTGGTGCAGGGTCAGGGCTGTTCTGGAAGGAGTGTAAGCCTGGGTCCTCTTTAATGGAGTGTTGGTGTGGTGACTGACACCTTGGCTCAGGGGAATGAGGATATGGCTCTGTCTATAAAGTACTTGCCACATAATAAT
Source organism: Peromyscus eremicus (assembly GCF_949786415.1). Classification (NCBI taxonomy): domain Eukaryota; kingdom Metazoa; phylum Chordata; class Mammalia; order Rodentia; family Cricetidae; genus Peromyscus; species Peromyscus eremicus. The sequence goes on along the minus strand of NC_081438.1, from coordinate 24,543,906 downwards.
GCAGACCTGGGTTATCTCCCCCGAAACCCACATTAAAAAACAATAAAAACAAAACAAAATTCGGCAGTGGTGGTGCATGCCTTTAATCCCAGCACTGGGGAGGCAAAGGCAGGCCGATCTCTGAATTTGAGGACAGACTGGTCTATAAAAACGAGTTTCAGGACAGCAGGGACTACACAGAGAAACCCTGTGTCGAAAAACCAAACCAAATCAAATAAAATGGGGTGCAGTGGTTCCACCTGCAACTGTAACCCCCAGGAGGCAGAGGCAGGAGGATCCGAGGGGCCGGCTGGCCAGCCAAAGAGATGAGTTCAGATCGAGTGAGAGATCCTGCCTCAAAAAACAAGATGGAGACATGATTGAGGAAGATACCCGGAGCGTCTCTTCCTTCCACAAATTCGAAAACACATGTTTTCACACACTTGCTCACACAGGCACACACATACATTCTCCAAAGGAAAAGGGGGAGGGGTGGGGGAAACCAGCAATTGAGTGGTAGAAGCAAGAGATCTCTGTGAGTTCAAGGCCAGCCTGATCTAAGAAAGTTCCAGTCCGGCCAGAGCTACATAGTGAGACCCTTTCTTAAACAAACCAAACCAAATCAAACACACAAACCTTCAAGATGTGAACTCTGTGTTTCCTGTCCCTGCCTCCTGTCACCATCCCAGCCTGTTGCCATACTGCCTCTGCCATTGTGGACTCTCTCCCTCTAGAATGATAAATAAATTAGTAAATAAATTTATTAATTAGTTTATAAATGAATAAATCAGCAAACAAATAAGCTGGGTGGTAGTGGCACATGCCTTTAATCCCAGCACGCCAGGAGGCAGAGCCAGGTGGATCTCGGATCTCTGTGAGTTCGAGGCCAGCCTTGTCTACAGAGCAAGACCCGGGACAGGTATCAAAACAATACAGAGAAACCCTATCTCAAAATTTCCCCCCACCCCCAAAAAAAAGAAAAGAAAGAGAGGAGAAGGAGGAGGGAGGGAGGGAGGGAGGAAGGAAGGAAGGAAGGAAGGAAGGAAGGAAGGAAAGAAAGAAGGAAGAGAAACAGATTTCCATCTAACAGTGTGCTAGAGGTCATATGAATGTTGAGGCAGGGTGGGCCACTGTGACGACTGGTTGTACTGTGGTTTGACGCCATGCTTTTTGACTCCTGCTTGTCTTCGAGGCTGAGGAAAATGTCGATGACTTTTCCAAACGCAGTTTCTACCCTTGTAAAGTGGGGGAAACTATGTTCCCGTGACTCATGTTTTAGGACTGCGGAGAGATGGGCAGCCACGTATCTGTCCCGTAAAAATAGAAACAACCAGGGCAGGGCACGAAATCACACAGAGAGATGATGTGTACTCAGATCCGTGATAGCTGATCCTGGAGACCTTGAGTAAGTTCTGTGTCCGCCTTGGTGCCGGTTTCTCATCCCGGATAAGGGATTGCTCTGCCACTGGACGGGGTTGGGGGGATGGGCAGGAAGAACTGGCTTGTTTTGAGGCGGACCTGCTGGGCAGGGCTGATCAGAGGCAAGCAGGGTAGTTTTCATGCCCAGGGGCCAAACTTCAGGGCCTCCACAAATAAGACTTTGGCTCCCAGTAAACACCTCCAATCAGCCCTGAGCTCAGTATCTATCATGGGTCTTATAACTCAGTAATCGAAACACAAATGGCCCAATTGAAAAATAGGTGAAGGAAATCAAAACCATGAGCTATTTATTGCCTCACTCCAGGTAGAATGACTGTTATCAAGAAGGCGGGAGATGATGGATGTTGGGAGGAAGTGGAGAAGAGGGAAGAGCACGTTGTTGATGGCAATGTGTGTTATTATAGCTATTACGGAAAACAGTCTGGAAACTTCTCAAATTATTCAAAAGAGGAGCTGGCAAGATGGTTTACTAGTTTAAGGGTCTTGTCTCCGAGCCTGGTCACCTGAGGACCCACGTAGTGGAAGGAGAGAACCGAGTTGTCCTCTGACCTCCATATGTGTCCCATGGCAAGCACAGGTGCGTGCCACACACACAACACACCACTACAGCACACACACACACACACACACACACACACACACACACACATTGCCTCCACAAAAAAAAAAAGAATGAATAAATAAATGTAAAGAAAAAGTTTAAAAGATAATTATCAAGGGATTTAACTATTCTCCTACTGGGTGTGCCATCGGTGAGGAAACTAACTCGGTAACACACTGTCACCCTCCACAGCCTAAGCATTAACTCCCTTAATCCTTTATGGACCTCAACTCAGGCTAAACAGGGATCTGTAGTTTTGGTGCAGAAAAGAATTTCAGGACGAGCCAGCAGGAAACACAGTCAGAGATGCAAACCGACACAACCAGGATCTCACCACGGTGGTAGTCCTGGTTAGCCTGGAACTTGCTATATAGACCAAGCTGGCCTTGAACCACAGAGATACCCCTGCCTGTGCCTCCAGAGTGCTAGGATTGAAGGTATTCACCACCATACCTGGCCCCAGAGTTGGAGATTTTATTAAAGATATTTTAAGGGGCTGAAGTGATGGCTCAGAGGTTAAGAGCACTGGCTGTTCTTCCAGAGGAGCTGGGTTCAAGTCCCATCACCCACATGGCAGCTTACAACTCTCTGTAACTCTAGTTCTAGGGGATCTGACACCCTCACACAGACATACATGCAGGCAAAACACCAATGCATGTGAAATACAAATAAATAAAATATATTTTAATATAGCTGGGCAGCTGTAGTGGAGCCATTAATCCCAGCACTAGAAGGCAGAAGTAGGCAGATCTCTGTGAGTTCAAGGCCAGTCTGGTCTACAAAGTGAGTTCCAGGACAGTGAGGGCTACACAGAGAAACCTTGTCTCAAAAACAAACAAACAAACAAACAAACAAACAAACAAAGAGAGACAAAGTCAAGAGAATTGTTTAGAGTTTAAGGCTAGCCTGGCCTACAGAGTGAGACTGTCTCAAAAGACCAAACCAAACCAAGCAACCAACAAATAAAACCATTGACAGAGGGACTCTGTCTCAAATAAATACGTAAATAAACAAGATATTTTAATACAGGCTTTAACCATGAGGGTTAGGAGAAAAAGAGGCACTCAGAAAGAAAGACATACCCAGCTGTGAGTATGAGCTTCTCCAGCAAAGTGTTGGACATGCATACTATTTTTTTTTTATTTTTATTTTTTTATTTATTTTTATTTTTATTTTTATTTTTTTTTGGTTTTTCGAGACAGGGTTTCTCTGTGTAGCTTTGCGCCTTTTCCTGGAACTCACTTGGTAGCCCAGGCTGGCCTCGAACTCACAGAGATCCACCTGGCTCTGCCTCCCGAGTGCTGGGATTAAAGGCGTACGCCACCACCGCCCGGCAACATACTATTTTTTAAAGATGTACTTTTATTTATAAATGTTAGTGTGTGTGTGTGTGTGTGTGTGTGTGTGTGTGTGTGTGTGTGTGAGAGAGAGAGAGAGAGAGAGAGAGAGAGAGAGAGACTGTATGCCACATGTATGCAGGCCCATGGAAGCCAGAAGAGGATGTTAGATCCCCTGGAGCTGGGGTTATAGGAGGCTGTGAGTTGCCTGTTGTTGGTGCTGGGAACCGAACTCGCATCCTCTGGAAGAGTGTATGTGCTCTTAACTACTGAGCCAACTCTCCAGTCTTCATGTACACAATTTTCATGGCTCTCAAAAGACTTCTAAGAACTCCCCTTTTATTTTTGGTAAGTGAGATGGAGATGGAATGGACAGATGGGATGCCTTGGATGGAATTATAAGCTGACCACACTATGGCGTCTCTAGGATTGGATGGGGGTTTAGATATATACCTCTTCTTTGTGACTGTTGCTTCTGGTGAGATTCCTAGAAAATTACAGGTTTGCAACTAGGAAGGAAGACAGGCCTTGAGCGGTTGTTATCTGTGCTGCTTGTCTTGTCCCTTGGATGGCCGGAGGCTCCAGTGAGACTCGGGAGCAAAGGGCCCCCTTCACTTCTCATGTCCTCATACCTTTCCACCTTTCCAGCCCGCCTCAGGTATACATACACAGGAAATACAGTCAGTACACGGAAGAGGCGCGCTCCATGCTCATTGTGGCCAGGTATGTCACAGCCAGGGTGTGGAGTCTGCAAGTGAATGGATAGAGAAACTCCGGGCGTGGTGCTGAACATCTGGAATCACAGCACTGACAGGGAGGTAGAAGCTGGAAGAGGACCAGGAGTTCAAGGCCAGGCTAGCCTTGGCTACATAGTGAGTCCCAGGCCAGCCTGGGCTACATGAGTCTCTGCCTCAAAACAAACAAGCAAAAAGAAGAAGGAAGAGGAGGAGAAAACACAATACACACGATGGAGTATTAATCCAATGAGATTTTGTCAATTTCAACAACACTGATGGCACCCGAGGACATCAGTTCAGCGGAATAAAGGGAAAGGAAGCGATCTTATATGTGGAATCAGAAAAGCTGGTGTCGTAAAAGTGAGAGTAGAACAGTAGTGATCAGAAGTGGAGGAGAGCAGGGTGGAGGAGAGGATGGAGAGAGGCGGGTCAACAGAAACAGGGCTGGGATGCTGCTGGGGGTGGGGGTTGGGAGGCAGAGTGCTTGCCCAGCCTCCATGAAGCCCTGAGTCCTAACTCTAGCAACAGATAAACCATTCACTGTGTACGGTGGGGCCTGTAATCCCAGCACTCAGGAGGTGGAGACAGGAGAATCAGATTCAAGGTCATTCATCCTTGGCTATAGAGCTGGTTTAAGGCTAGCCTGAGCTACATGAGACCCTGCCTCAAATAGTAAATAAATAAACAAACAAACAAATGAATAAGAAAACAAAAAGGGAGGTACAAGCATCCTAAAACCCAAAGAGATAGAGACAGAGACAGAAAGAAAGTGAGGGGGGGGGCGGGTATGAGCAGCCATTCAGAATAGAACAATAAGTTAAGCACATGAAAAGATGCTTATTATCATTAATCATTAGGGAAAGGCACAGGAAAACCACAAAGCGGTTCCACTATACACTCAAGAACGGTTAAACCTTAAACATTGACAACAACGCGTGTTGACAAGGTGACAGAGAATTTGTCCCGCCTCCCTTCTGGAGTGTACATTTCAAAAAGACAGGGTCTCATGTAGCCACGCCTGACCTCTACTCCTCAACTACCGAAATAGCCAAGGATGATTTTAACTTCTCACTCTCCTGCCTCCAGAGTTCTGTGATTATAGGTGTACACCATCACACCCAGTTTTGTGCAGTTCTGGGAACTGAACCCGGCCCGGGTCTTGTGCACACTAGGCCGACACTCCCAACTTACCTACACTTCCAAGGTTGATTTGGTCTTATGAGTCAGAATTTCATTCTATAGCCCAAGGTGCTCTGAAACTTAGGCTCTCTACTACAGACCCAGGCTCCCAGCCCCTCCCTGGGGGATTCTAGGCAGGTGCTCTACCACTGAGCCACACCTTGTCCCATCACTGAAGGATTCTAGGGAGATGTACCCGCCCCCCTCCAGCCTTCCTCAAGGAGTGATTTTCAACTGAATCCCGAATTTTTTTTTTCCTCATTTTATGACCTGGAACTCTGGACATTACTTTAACCTTCTGTCTTAGTTTTATTGTGACATCATGCTGGCGGAAGAAGGGCAGGGTGTTCCCTTATCATTGACGGGCAGATGCAGAAGTCCCGGTTCTATTTATTTTTTAGTGATGTCTGGGGCAGGGGAAGAAGGTGACTTCTGACTGCTGGGTAGGGGTGGGCCTGCCAACTCCCTTGGGAGGTTTCTTTTGATGGTTGGGATGTCAACCCTGTGGTTGGCAGGAGCCGGGGTGTTTTCTCAGTACCTCCTGAGTAGATGGAACTCACTGTCTTTGGATGAGATCATAGGAGAGCAGAGGTCAGAACATCATCCTGTTGGAGGTGTTGGGATGTTGCATTCCAGTCTTGTGAGTGTGGAAATTGAATCTGCAACCCTGCCTGTCCTTCGCTGGAGCTGGTGTGGGTTTGCACATGACTTCCCTAAGTTTTCTTTCTGAATGCTGTCACAACATACTTGATAAAAGCAAGCTCACAGTTCAAGGACAGACAGTCCATCAATGGTGGGAAAGGCATAGCGGCAGGGGCTTGAGACGCTGGTCACACAGCGGCCACAGCTAGGAAGCAGAGAGAGAGAGAGAAAGTCAATGCTGGTACTGCTCATTTCCTTTCTTCTTCTTCTTCTTCTTCTTCTTCTTCTTCTTCTTCTTCTTCTTCTTCTTCTTCTCCTCCTCCTCCTCCTCCTCCTCCTCCTCCTCCTCCTCCTTCTTCTAACTTTGTGTTCGGTCTGAGGTCCTAGTTGGGGGAATGGTGCTGCCCACATCCAGGGTAGGCTTTCCCTCAGCCCAAACTCCTGGAAATGTCCTTGTAGACACTTCCACAGGATCATTTCCCAGTCGATTGGAAAGCCAGTCACTTTGACGGTGAAGATTCACTATTATGGTTAGAATCAGATCTTGTCTGGGTCATGCTTCCTTTTCTAGTTCCTTGACTAAAAACAAGTTTTGCTTGGGGCTTTAATCTCCCCCACCCCCAGCTGTCTGCTTCTTCAACTCTACATGAGAGATATCCTAAGGAAAAAGAAAAATGAATTAGTGGAATCCCAGCCCTCTGGAGGCTCACACAGGAAGATCTGGAGTTGGAGGCCAGCCTGGGCTATGCTAGCTAGTGTCCAAAGGAAGCCAAGTGTAAAAAGCGGGCTTGGAGTGTAGCCCGGTTGGTAGAGTGCTTGCCTAGTGTGCAGGAAGCCCTGGGTTTCATCTCCGGGTCCATGTACACTGGGGACGGTGGTGTACACCTGTAATCCCAACATTCCTGGAGGTAGAGGCAGGAGGATCAGGAGTTTTAGGTTTTCCTTGGCTACGCAGTGAGTCTGAGACCAACATGGCACATATGAGACCTTTTCTCAAATACAGCGGAGGGGGAGGAGCCAAAAAGAGGAGAAAGAGAAGGTAGAAGTGGAAGAATAGGAAGAGGGAGAGGGGAGGAGGAGGAAGAAAAGGAAGGGGAAGGAGGGGAGGGAGGAGGAAATGGGGGGAGGAGGAGGAAGGGGAGGCAGAAGACAAACAGTAGTGTAGAAGGGTCAGGAGGAGGGAAGGAAACCCGTTTGGATGTTTGGGTGGAGGCTGGGGAGGGCGAGTGGGCGGGAGGAGAGAGCAGAGGGGTGGGTCTCGCGAGGTCCCCTCCCCCGACCTGCGCAGGGCCGGCTGAGCTCCCAGCCTCATTCCCGACAGAGTGACGAGCCATACACTCTGTTGATTTCCAAGTTTATTTAAACCCAGGAGCCCTTATCGGCATTTCCATCCAAACAGCAAGAAGTTAAACAAAGCCGGTTTCAAGGCCTGCAGTGAGGAGTTGATTTAAGATAGGGCTCTATCTGTGGTTACTCAACCTTAGGTGAGGTCCCACGTTATCACCGGCCAAGGCACGCTCCACGCCAAGCCAGCAGCTCGGCTCCACTGGCTGCCTTTGAGCTAAGGGCTGAAGGGAAGTCTTGCTGCTGAAGGGGATCAGGCTCTTGTAGTCTCACAGCAGCTCTCAGGGTGTCAAGGAATCTCTTTTGTCCCTGGCACTTGTTCTAGGGGATTGGGGCCACATACACCATGGTGACAAGGAGAAAAATCATTACAGACAAATTATTCAGGTCTGGGCTGTAGCCCAGGAGTAGAACACCTGCCTAGAATCCCCCAGTGAGGGGCTGGGGTATGACTCAGTGGTAGAGCACCTGCCTAGAATCCCCCAGTGAGGGGCTGGGGTGTGACTCAGTGGTAGAGCATCTGCCTAGAATCCCCCAATAAGGGGCTGGGGTGTGGCTCAGTGGTAGAGCACCTGCCTAGAATCCCCCAGTAAGGGGCTGGGGTGTGGCTCAGTGGTAGAGCACCTGCCTAGGATCCCCCAGTGAGGGGCTGGGGTGTGGCTCAGTGGTAGAGCACCTGCCTAGAATCCCCTATTGAGAGACTAATCTGTGACTCAATGGTAGAGCATTTGTTTAGAATCTCTATGTGAGGGGTTGAGGGTGTGGCTCACTGCTACAGAATTTGCCTGGCATGTGGGAGTCCCTGGTCCCACTCTCAGTGACTCAGTGACACTTTTCAGAGCAGAGTAAGGTAGAGTCCATTCTCTGCCATCTGAGTTGTGAACAGCCCATGGTGATGGTGTCTTGGAGTGGGAAAGAGAGATTGGATTCAGCTTAAACACAAGCTAGGTGTGAGGTGGGACATACCTGTCATCTCAGCACTCAGGAGAAAGAAGCCGGAGGACGGACAGACGGGATCGGGAGTTCGAGACCAGCCTGGGCTAGGCAGTGAGAGACTCCTTCAAGAGAACAAAAACAGGACTGGCAAAAGATGGCTCAATGGTTAGGTACTTACTTTCGGATAGCTGAGATTCAATTCCCAGCACTTACATTAGGCGGTTCACATTGCTTGTAACTTCAGTTCTGGGGGATCACTTTCTGACCTCCAAAGGCACTTGCCCACAAATGGTGTATATAAACCTATGCAGGCACACAGGCATACATAGTTTAAAAAGAAAAGGAAAAGCTGGCCTTCCTTGGTGGCACATACCTTTAATCCCAGCACGGTAGCACTTGGAAAGCAGAGTGAGGTGGATCTCTCTGTGAGTTCAAAGCCAACCTGGTCTACATAGTGAGTTCTTAGCTACATAATGAGGGGAAAGAAAAGAATAACAAACACACATGAATCCTAGAATCCCCCAGTCAGGATCCAACTAACTAATCCGCAACCAAATCAAATGAAATATGCCATCCTACTTGCTTGGGGGCCAGCGGGCTGAGACCCCTGTGGACGATGGCTTGTCTGTACTGGAGTTTCACTTCTTGTCTACCTCCTCAGTCCCTGCTACCATTCACAAATCCATCCAAGCCTCACTGGCTGCTGAGACACATTTGGCAATCTTGCTACTGCTGGACCAGGTCTCCTGTAGCCAAAGTGGGTTGGGTGGGCCAGCAAGAGGGTGCATTGGGCAAAGGTGATTGAAGCTAAGCCTGATGACGTAAGTTTGATTCCCCGAACTCACACAGCTGAAACAGAGAAGCTAGTCCTGCAGGTTGTCCTTTGGTCTGCCTTATGTGGCACATGTGCAGACAGACAGACAGACAGACACACACACACACACACACACACACACACACACACGCGCGCGCGCGCACACACAAACACACACATACACACACACGCATACAAACACACACACACACACACACACACACACACACACACACACAGAGTATATATTTTGTTTTGTTCAGCACATCACTAGGGGATTCCAGGCAGGTTTGACTGCATCCCCAGATCCTTTTTTGTCTGATTTTATTATTATTTTAAACAATCTTTTTAGTGTAATTTTGTTGTGGTTGTTCTGAGACACTCTGTAGCCCCAACTGGCCTGGAACTCAGAGACTGGCCTGCCTCTGCCTCCTAAATGCTAGAATTAAAGGCTTGTGCCACCTTCCCCAGGCTAGTTTATTTTTTTATTTTTGATTTTTTTGGGGAGGAGATTTTCAAGGCAGTGTTTCTCAGTATAGCCCTGGCTGTTCTGGAACTTACTCTGTAGACCAGGCTGGCCTCAAACTCATAGAGATCCACCTACCTCTGCCTCTGCCTTTTAATCCCAACACTCGGGAGGCAGAGGCAGGTGGATCTCTGTGACAGGCACCAAAACTACACAGAGAAACCCAGTTTCGAAACCCACCCTCCCCCAAAAAGGTGCATGCCACCACCACCGCCCAGCTTGTTTTTTCATTTTAAAGATCTTACTTTAATGCCGGGGGTTGGTGGCGCACGCCTTTAGTCCTAACACTTGGGAGGCAGACCCAGGTGGATCTCTGTGAGTTCGAGGCCAGCTCTGGTCTACAGAGTGAGTTCCAGGACAGGCACCAAAGCTACACAGATAAACCTTGTCTCAAAAAGCCAAGAAAAAAAAAATCTCACTTTATTCAGGCTGGCCTCCAACCCAAAGCAACCCTCCCTCAGCCTCCTACATTCCTAAGTACTGAGGTTGTAGGTGTGAGCCAGCATATCAGGGTGTGTTTGTGTTAATTTTATTATATTTATTTATTCATTTGTGTGTGAGAGTATGTGTGCACACACATGTACATGTGTATACCATAGTGTGTGTGTAGGTTAGAGGTCAGAGGTCAGAGGACAACTTGCAGGAGTCAATTCTTTCCTTGCACTAAGTGAGTCACAGAGATAACATTTATGAACTCAGGTTTAGTGCCAAGTGTCTTTACCCTCGGAGTCTGGCTATGTGTTTATTTATTTACTTACTTATTTTGAGACAAGATCTCACTGTGCAGCCCAAATTTGTCTCAAATTTTTGATCTTTCTGCCTCAGTCTCCCTAGAAATGGGAGTTGTACATGTGTGCCTCTATGCCCAGTCCCATGTGTACATACATGTATATGTATATGCATATATTTTTTTCCTTAAGTATATCCATTCAGAAGGTATGGAACCATTTAGAGCATTTAACTTCCTTTTTTAGCAAGTGGTCTATAACACTGAATTTAAATTTTTAATTTTTATTTATTTTGTAATTAATTTTTTTTTGCTTAGAAATTTTTAAGTTTATGTTTCTATTATTTTATGTGGATGGGTGTTTTTCCTGTGTTTATGTCTGTGTATCACTTTCGGCCTGGTGCCATGGAGGCCAGAAGAGGGTATTAGATTTCCTGGAACTGGAGTTACGAAAGGCTATAAGTCTGCCATGTGGATGCCGGGAACCTAATCCAGGTCTTCTGGAAGAGCGGCCAGTGCTCTTAACTGTTGAGCCACCTCTCCAGCCCCTAAATTTTATTTATTTATGTATTTTGGGTAAGTTCTCACTGTGTGACACAAGCCGGTCTCACACTCAGGATCCCCCTGCCTCAGCCCCCTGACTGCTGCCAGAGAATTTTGTTTTTGGCTCCTATACTGAAAGTCAAGGGCAGATGGATGTCTCTGCCCTGCCTTGGAGAACTAAAGTTCTGATTTCTATGGCCTGCCTTGGGGAGGGAGTTATTGGATAAGATATATGAATGAAAACCAAGACAGACAGACAGACAAACAGCCAGGCTCAGTTACTTATATGTATAATCTCAACAATGTGGAGGTTGAGGCAGGGGGATTAGGAGCTTGAAGTCAGCCTGGGCTACACAGAAAGATCTTTTCTTGGGAAAAAGAAATTTAAAAATGTACTCCTGTAATCCTCACACTAGGGAAGATGAGGCAGGAGGATTGCTGTGAGTTCAAGGATAGATTGGGTTATATATGGAGTCTAATGACAGGCTGGGCTCCCAGAGAACCTGTCTCCAAAGCAAAAACCAAAAATACTTAAAAGCAAAAGCATTTCTCTTATCTACGGTGTCTGGGGATACACCATAAGCCCCCCATTTCAGGCCATTGTGCCCTTCATCACATGGGGGAAGAAATGTTTAGAGACCAAGAGGAATGTGAACAGACGGGCCCTGCTGGCTGCCTCCTGTTCCATCCATCAGCCTTAGAATGTACTCTTTGTCTAGACATGACCTTGCGCAGTTCAATCTCACCTCTGCAATGATGCCTCCAAAGAGACCCAAAGGCGAGGCTGAGAATGTGGCTTCAAAGGTGGGGTGTTCACCTGGCATGTTTGAGGCGCTGGGTTTGATTTTCAGCACAACATTAAACGGGGCTGGGTGATATATACAAATAATTCCAACACCGTACAGCTCATGGAAGCAGGGAGAAAAGTTCAAGGTTAGGACTGGAGAGATGGCTCAGGGGTTAAAAAGAGTGTTTGTTACTCTTGCAGAGGATCCAGGTTTGATTCCCAGCACACATATCATGGGTCACAACCATCCATAACCTCTTACAGGACTGCATTTGACACACATAATATGCATGCAGATAAAAACATTCATACATATAAAATAAAATAAAAAAAAATCTATATGAAGATCACCAGCACTTGGGAGGTAGAGGCAAGCAGATCTCTTGAGTTCGAGGCCACCTTGGTCTACACCTAGTTCCAGGATAGCCAGGGCTACACAGAGAAACCCTGTTTCAAAAAGCAAAAACAAAAAGTCTAAATGAAGTTCAGGGTCACGTAATAGGTTTGAGGTCAGCCTGGGCTATGTGAGACCCTGTCTCAAAAAAAAAAAAAAAAAAAAGCCCTATAAACACAAACAAAAAAACTAGGTTCAGAGTATATCTATTTTGCCAACACTAGGAGTTTCCTATATGGTGGCTGTTGGAAGCCACACCTCTTCTTTGGCCTCTTCCTTCCATCCATCTCATTATCTGTATTGTACTGACTGGTTTTGTGTCAACTTGACACAAGCTAGAGTCATCAGAGAGGAAGGAGCTTCAGCTGAGGAAATGCTCCCATGAGATCCAGCTGTAGGACATTTTCTGATTCAGTGATCAATGGGGGAGGGCCCAGCCTATAGTGGATGGTGCCATCTCTGGGCTGGTGGTCCTAGGTTCTGTATAAAGCAGGCTGAGCAAGCCATGGGAAGGAAGTCAGTGAGCAGCACCCCCACCACCACCATGGCCTCTGCATCAGCTCCTGCCTCCAGGTTCCTGCCCAGTTTGAGTTCCTGTCCTGACTTCCTTCAGTGATGAACAGCAATATGGAAGTGTCAGCCAAATAAACCCTTTCCTTCCCAACTTGCTTTTTGGTCATGGTGTTTCATCACAGCAATAAAAGCCCTAACTAAGGTAAAGCATGTATTCTTTTTATTTTATTTGGAGTTTAAATTTCCATTGCATTTTCATTTATTTATTGTGTTTGTACGGGTGTATGCACTTGCCACAGCATGCTTGCGGAGGCCAGAGGATAGGTTTTGGGAATCAGTTTTCACCCTCTACACTTGTATCCTGGGAACTTAACTCACACACCCAGGCTTTATCTCACCAGAGCTTTTTTGTTTGTTTATTTGCTTTTTGGCATGCTGAAAACTGAGTCTAGGCCCCTAGCCCATCAGATTTTTTTTTTTTTTTTAATTTGAAGACAGGACCTGACTAAATATCTCAGATAGGCTTAACTTTTGGTTTGTTTGTTTTTTGTTATTGTTTGGTTGTTTTTTTTTTCTGTTGTTGTTTGTTTTTTGTTTGAGACAGTGTTTCTATGCAGCATTGTCTGTCCTGGAACTGGCTCTGTAGACCAGGCTGGCCTTGAACTCACAGAGATCACTGCCTCTGCCTCCCCAGTGCTGGGATTAAAGGCTTGCACCACCGTACCTGGTTCGGCCGTGAACTGTTAATCTCCCTGCCTCTACTTCTCTAGTAGCTGGTGATTACAGGCATGAGCCATCACACCTGGCCCTGTCATAGCCTTTAGCAAAAGCTAGTAAACATTAAGCTATTGTCTTGGGAACTAGGAAGAGCCTCAAGAAACGAATGAACCACAAGGAGAGGACAGAGAGAGCCTTAGTTTACAGCTGGCTGACCAGACACTCAGAGAAAATGACCTGTGGTAGCCTGAAGCAAGCTTGTAATGCCAGCACTCTGGAGGTGGACTCAGATAGCATAACCTCAAGGTCATCCTCTGGTACATAGTGAGTTTGAGGCCAGCCTGGGCAACACTGAGACCCTGACTCAAACTAGCTATGTAGTTGAGGATGACCTTGAACTCCTAATCCTCCTGCTTCTAGCTCCCATGTGCTGGGATAGGTGTGTGCAACCACAGCCAGTTTCTGCAGTGTTGGGAACCAAAACCAATGGGGCTTCGCGCGTGCTGGCAAGCTCACATCCTTCGCCCCCTTTATCATTACTGTTACTTTTGTTTTTTATTTTGTTTGTTCGAAACAAGGTCTCTCTACGAAGCCCTAACTGTCCTAGAACACTCTGTAGAACAGACTGGCCTTGGACTCAGATCTGCCTGAGTGCTGAGATCAAAGGTGTGCACCACCATGCTTGTCTTATTATTATTTGTTAATTTGACATTAAAAAAAAAGTTGGGCCGGGCGGTGGTGGCGTACGCCTTTAATCCCAGCACTCGGGAGGCAGAGGCAGGCGGATCTCTATGAGTTCGAGGCCAGCCTGGGCTACCAAGCGAGTTCCAGGAAAGGCGCAAAGCTACACAGAGAAACCCTGTCTTGAAAAACAAAAAAACAAAAAAACAAAAAACAAAAAAAAAGTTGGGCACAGTGCTGGGATATAGTTCAGAGGTAGAGCTCTTGCCTAGCAGATGCACAGCCAGGATTCAATCACCAGCATTACATAACAAAAACACCCAGACAGTGGTTGGTAAAATTCTGCCCTTACTCCAATTACACATGCACTGTTCGGGGTCTTGCATCTTACGTCATCAGTGTACGCTGGCAAGCTATGTGCACACAGCGTGGTCACACAATCTGCGCCTTAAAAAAAGCCGGACGTACCCTCTCTTGCTCTGCTCTGCTCGCTCTCCTCCATCCCACCATCTTTCCCTCTGCTCTCTGCTCTCCTCTCGTGCTCCTTCCCAGGCCTGGTTCTCTTGTACCCCACCCCCCCTCTTCCTCCTAATAAAGCTCTCTGTAACTAGGTAGTCGTGGCCGTGGCTCGTGGCCTTTCCACGAGGTCACCAGCACCGTTTATCATTCATTTCAGTGGTGGCACACGACTGCACTTGGGAGCAGAGGCAGGTGGATCTCTGAGTTTGAGGCCAGCCTGGTCTACAGAGTGAGTTCCAGGACAGACAGGGCTACACAGAGAAACCCTGTCTCAAGAAACCAAAAACAAACCAAACCACAACCAAACTACAAAGCCAAAGGGCATATCCATGGGCACCACGTGACAGTCCACCCTCTGGGTTAGCAGGATGTCACAGAGATGTGTGCATTCTGAGCTTCCCTCTTGGGGTTTTTGGCGAAAGTTTGCTTGGCTCTGAATCAGAGAAAAGGCAGTTTATATATTTCCTTCTGGTCTCGGCTGCCCCAGGGCTCTCTGGCTTCTCATTCCAACTTCCGGGCCCCCTAAGGGCCATTTGAGAAGAAAAACTGGTTGGGACAGACAGGTGTGGGTGGGCCTTGTGTGGGAGCTGGTCTTTGTAGGTTTCCTGGTGTCTGTCTTCTGCAGCAGGGTCATGAGGGCCTAGACCTGCATCCTGCCTGCCTCCTGCCTCCTGCATGCCTCCTTCGAGCCCTTACTACATACTGAGTCTAAGGATAAATGGGTTTTGGTTTGTTTCTGCCTGGCGTGACAGTATGTTATATTCTCACCCAGAAAGTCCATAGTTCTGGGTTCAACCTTTTCCCTTCTGTGGGGGACATTAGGAAGGTGTGAGGTGAGAGTGGCCAGGCCAAGGTGGAACTGTTTTCTCTCAGTCTGACCTGGTTGGCTGCTCTGGGGGTAATTCCCAGGCTCTTAGGTGTCACTAAGTAGGTGAAGAAGAGGTGAGTCACACCTGCCTACCCCTCCCCCTTGGGAGAAACTTCTCTCTCCCCAGGGCTAGGTTTCACCAAGTCATAAACAGGCCCTGCCCAAGATCACTTTCTTCCGTTTTTTTTTTTTTTTTGCCAGATCCAACGGAACCCAGCCTGGGGGGTGCCAGGGAGCCTGGCCAAGGGCTCTTCCTGGTTTCAGACTAGATCCCTGAATCCCCTGGCCCACTCTAGCCCCCTTCCGTGTGCCCCTATTCCCCTTGTGCCCCTACTGAAACCTGAGTGTCCTCCTGCTGTCTGAGCTTTCATTCTCCCTGGGGAGTTAAGGACGGGGCGGCAGGGGATGAAGAAGCAGGAACTTGATGAACTGGGCCTAGGATAGGGCCAGGGGGTTCTTCCTTTTTTAAAAATTAGATTTATTTAGTTTAGTTAATGTGAGTGTTTTGCCTGTATATGTGTTTTGTATGTGTATATGTGTATATGTGCACCACGTGCGTGCCTGGTACCGGCGGAGGTCAGAAGAGGGCGTCGGATCCCCTGGAACTGGAGTCACAGATGGTAGTGAGCCACCCTGTAGGTGCTGGCCATCTCTCCCGGGTTTTTGGAGGGTTAGCTGGCGAGGTTTAAGCTCAGCAGCTCTTCTCTAGGTGAGCCTGTAGGCGGGGCCATCCATTCCAAAGTATCTCTGTGGGTGGAGTTTCCCAGTCTATCCGTAAACCATGTGGGCGGGGCTTCTGACCTTATTGCAGGTGGGCCATCAAATCCATCTGGGGGGGGATGTGGACAGCGCCGTCTAGTGGCTAGATGAGTGATAGGTGAGCGTGTGCGCGGAGCTTTAGGTCCTATAAGTGGGGCTCTCCACCCATCCTGAGCGTGTGGGAAGGGTCTCCGCCTTTGATGGGGTGGAGGCTGCTGGGAAAAGATGCAAAGTGGCTCCAACAGCTCCTCGCTCTTTCTTCTTTTTCACCCAGGCGTACACGCCTCCTCTGACGTGCTACATCAGGACTAGCCTGAAAGGACTCTTTCCCAGCTGGGTCCTCAGGGTGTCAGTATTCCACAAGACCAAGCAGAGGTTGGGTGGTTGTGTGTAGGGAGTTGAGGGCAGGGGTGGGGTGGGGCAGTGAGGTGAAGCCGCTTGCCACTGAGGCCAAGTTCGGTTCCCAGAAATCACAAGGTGGGAGAAGAAAACTTCAGTGGGTTGTTTTCTGACCTCTACATGCACACACCACACACCAAACACACACACACACACACACACACACACACACACACACACACACACACACACACACACACTTTTTAAATAAGCAAGCTGACCAAGCTGCAGGGGACGTTCACCTCCACTAGGGATGCTCTTGTGCCCGGGGCCATAGCTCCCCACCAGGGGTGGATGGGCCCCTCTTTCCATTCAGTCTCCAGGGATCTCATATTCCTGTCTTAGGGTGGACTTTTCAGACTATGTCACAGCCTCGGTCACACTTGCTATTCCCTCCGCAGACACCTAAGGCGCACCGGACCCAGACTAAACATCCTGCCAGGTAGCATGGACCCTGGACAGGACAGACTCAGGTCTCCAGCACACCACAACTGTTGTTACCTTTTGTAAACGTTAAAAAAAAAGAATCCCACCTCTGGTTCTCCGCATAGGCAGCCAGTTTGGAGGTGCCTTAGCATCCTGTTCCATCGGCCGTTCCTCTCCATCCTCCAGTATTGTATGAGATTTTCAAAAGTTCTGTCAAACTTTGTGGGACATTTTGGAAGCTGCAGTTCCCATTAACAAACAGGAGAGGGCGACTCTAGCAAGCGCTATCACTGTCCAGAGCTAATCTCTGGTCCTGGTGAGAGAAAGAAGCTTGTGGGTCAGGAACTTGAGGTTGGTGCCAGCAGTGTGCCCAAGGACACCATTCTCTCTCCCTCTGAAGTTTGTTTTTGTTTTAAAATTTTATTTTAACCTGGCTTGGTGGTGCACGCCTTCAACCCCAGCACTCCAGAAGCAGAAGCAGGTGGGTCTTTCTGAATTTGAGTCCAGTTTGCTCTATATAGTGAGTTCCGGTCGGCCAGGGCTACATAGTGAGACCCTGTCTCAAAATTTTTTATTTGTAGCAGGGTGATGGTGGCGCACGCCTTTAATTCTAGCACTCCGGAGGCAGAGCCAGGCAGATCTCTGTGAGTTCAAGGCCAGCCTGCTCTACAGAGCGAGTTCCAGGACAGCCAGGACTACACAGAGAAACCCTGTCTCAAACAAAACCAAAAAAAAAATTATTTTTTGGTGGTACAGGGGATTAAAGCTAGGGCCTCATGAATGCTGCATAGACATTCTACCACTGAGGCATAGCCCCATTCCTATTTTTTAAAAAGATACAACTTAAATTTAATTTTATTGTATTTTCAGTTTTATGAGTATGGATGTTTTGCCCACATTTATGTCTTACACCAGGTGATGGGTGGGTGGGTGGGGGGCTTGGAGGACAGAAGAGGGTGTCAGATCCCCTGAAACTGGAGTTACAGACAGTTGTAAGCCTCCATGTGGGTGCTGGCACTTGAACCTAGGATTTCTGGAAGAGCAGCAGTCAGTGCTCTTAATCACTAAGTCATCTCTCTGGCCCCTTATTTATTTGACAGGGTCTTACTACATAGCTCTGGCTGTCCTGGAACTCATTCCATAGACCAGGTCAGTCTCAAATTCACAGAGATCTCCTGAGAGCTAGGATTAGAGGTGTGTGCCACTACACCAGGCATTTATTCATCTATCTATTTATTTATCTTTTAATTTATTTATCTATTTATTTATTTATTTTTGATTTTTTGAGACAAGGTTTCTTTTGTCAGTCCTGGCTCTCCTGGAACTCGCTCTGTAGACCAGGCTGGCCTCGAACTCGCAGAGATCCACATGCCTCTGCCTCCCAAGTACTGGAATTAAAGGCATGCACCACCACTGCCCAGCTTAGCCTTTATTTTTTAATTTGTGTGTATATTTTTGTGTCTTGAGTGTGGGTTAGTACATGTGAGTGCAGTGCCTTCAGAGACCAGATGAGGGCGCTGGATTCCCTAGAGCTCAAGTTGAGAACCGGTAACAGACTCAGGTTCTGTGCAAGAGCTGTGTGTACTCTTAACTGCTGAGCTGCGTCTTCAGTCCCCTGACATCTTTCTTTGGGGCTTGCACTTTATTAGAGGTTACATACTCTGGTTCCTGGGGATATCAGGAATTCCACTCTGTGATTCAGTAGACTCTGTTTGTAGGCTTCTGGGTTTCTTTTTTGTTTCTTCTTGAGATTTTAGTTCTTTTCTTTTTAAAGACTTGTTTTATTTTATGTGTATGAGTGTTTTGCCTGTATGTATGTACGGATGGATGGATGGATGGATGCGCACCACAGGCATGCCTGGTGCTCATGGGTCCAGAAGAGGGCATCAGATCCACTGGAATTGAAATGAGGGATGATAGTAAATGACCATGAGGGCCGTGGGGACTGAACCTGGGTCCTCTGCAAGAGCAGCGAGTGTTCTTACCCACTGAGCCATCTCCCCGATCCCCTGAGATTGTATTTTAATTACATTTCTCCCATCCCTTTCTTCCCTCCAAACCCTTTCATATAACCCTCTCTGCTTTCCTTCAAGTTCATGGCCTCCCCCCATCGATTGCTGGAGACATATAAAAATATTTGTATATGCATATATGTTCCTAATATAACCGTTGAATCCGTATAATGTTACTTGTGTGTATGGATTCTGCTGGAGTCAGGTAGGGCGTAGTGATGTCTTACAAATAAACTTGATGGGAACTGATGCCTATTGTAGTCACACCCCTTGGCGTTGGTGACCAGTAGCCCTGGATTCTAACCCTGACTAAGTCACTTTAATATTCTAAGCTTTGGGAGCTGGAGAAGTGGCCAAGTGGTTAAGAGCACTGGCTGCTCTTGTGGAGGACCTGGGTTTGATTCCAAGCCCCCACTTGTTGGCTCACATTCTTCTGTAACTCCAGTTTCAGGGGATCTGACACTGTCTTCTGGGCTCTGTAGGCATTGTATGTGTACTTGGTGCACAGACATGCATGCAGGCAAGACACATAAAATAAGAAATAAACATAAAAAAAAAAAAAGAATGCTCTAAGCACTGGAATTGAACACGTTAACAGGATGTGTGATAACAAAACAAAATCGAGCCAGGTGGTGGTGGCGGCAGCGGCGGTGGTGCACGCCTTTGATCCCAGCACTCGGGAAGCAGAGGCAGGAGGATCTCTGTGAGTTCGAGGCCAGGCTGGTCTACAAAGCGAGTTCCAGGACAGCCAGGACTATTACACAGAGAAATCTTGTCTCGAAAAAACAAAACAAAACAAAAACAAACAAACAAAATCGAATCTGAGGCTTATAAACATCCAGCAGAAATTCATCAGGGAAGTCACTTTGAGGCGGCCAGCTGGAGTTCCTGATATGTTAGAGGCCCTGGATTCCAAGTTAAAAAAAAAAAAAATTGGCAGCCCATAGAGGTGATGTCATCAAACCAGGAGCTGACAACATCCGGCAGAAACTAATGGGGGAAGCTGAGGCGGTCAGCTAGAGTTCACCCCAAGGCTGAGTTTCCTTTTCCAGGCTCACCTTCCGGTTTCTCTGGCTTATCTTCAGGTTTCTCTCCCACTGCAGCCGCGTTTATACCATGGGATAAGTACGAGTAACATTGTTGCTTACTTTTTAACTGCTGTTAAAGATTACAGTGTTTTTACTTTGGGGCTGTTTTTTAGGGCAGAGCCATCCACCTACCGGATTCTTGGAAGGCTCTTGACACAAATAGGTTTGAGTCTAAGGTGAGAGGCTGACCCGCTTTTGCAGCCAGCTTCAATTTGTTGTCCTTGAGACAAGGTCTCACTGTCTCCCTGGCTGGCCTGGAACTTGCTGTGTAGACCAGGCAAGCCTTGAACTCCCAGAGATCCACTTGCCTCTGTCTCCAGAGTGATGGAATTGAAGGCGTGAGCCAGTTTCTAATTGAGCTCAAATTGCGAATGGCCGCTTTCCAGTATAATGAACTTATAATACTGGGGTATAGTTCAATGGTAGAACATTTCCCTCCTGTACTAAATGTCCTGAGTTTAATCTCTAGCATCAGAAAACAAACAAATGAAAGAACCCAAATGAGCAGGGCGTGGTGGCCAGGCTGACAGTCCCAGCATTTGGGAGGTAGAGAGGCAGCAGGAAAGATGAGGGGGAGATTTTTCTACTACGGAGGGAACAAGCAGGAGGAGGCTATGGTTGACTGAGAATGTAGGGCATCAAAAAAAGCTTCCACTATGTACCCCTGCTATGTCCAGGTGCCTTTCCCCCTCCCCTTCTCTTTCTTTCTTTTTTGTTTTGTTTTGTTTTTTTTCTGAGACAGGGTTTCTCTGTGTAGTTTTGGTACCTGTCCTGAATCTTGCTCTGTAGCCCAGGCTGGCCTTGAACTCATGGAGATCTGCCTGGCTCTACCTCCCAAGTACTGGGATTAAAGGCGTGGGCTGCCACTGTTTGGCCCCCCTTCCCTTTTCAATGCGGAGGAGAGAACCAGGGTCTGGCAAGAAAGAAGCAGCTGCACCCCAGCCCCTCACTGGGGGATTCTAGGCAGGTGCTGTACCACTGAGCCACACCCCAGCCCCTCACTGGGGGATTCTAGGCAGGTGCTCTACCACTGAGCCACGCCCCAGCCCCTCACTGGGGGATTCTAGGCAGGTGCTCTACCACTGAGCCACGCCCCAGCCCCTCACTGGGGGATTCTAGGCAGGGGCTCTACCACTGAGTCACACCCCAGCCCCTCACTGGGGGATTCTAGGCAGGTGCTCTACCACTGAGCCACATCCCCAGCCCCTCACTGGGGAATTCTAGGCAGGTGCTCTACATCTGACTCACATTCCCAAATCCTTCTTTGGTGATTCTAGGCAAGCAATCTACTCCTGAGCTACATTCCTTGCCCAGCATTACGTTTTGAGTCAGGTCTAAGTTGCCCGGGCTGATGTTGAAACCACGATGTCATCCCAGGCAGCCTAGATTTCCTGATCCTTGTGCCTCAGTCTATAGAGCAGGTCGGGTTTCGTGTGTGCATTATCAGATCCAGTAGTGAAGCACTATTTTCAGGATCTAAACACCAGGCCTCTGCCCTCCTGGAACTTACCTGCTGGCAGGGGAAGACAGACGTAAGTAAGCAGCTGACTAATAAGTGAATGAGGAAGTGACTTGGAATTGATGACATGTTTACATTTTCATTGATGGCCTGTGGTTCCCATCCAGGGCCATGCTTCTGAGTCCTTTTGTTTTATTTTGTGTTTTCTCTTTCTTTGTTTTTTGTTTGTTTGTTTCTTTCTTTCTTTCCTTTTTATTTTCTTTCTTTCTTTTATTTTCTTTCCTTTTATTTTCTTCCTTCCTTCCTTCCTCTCTCCCTTCCTTCCTTCCTTCCTTTCGTTCTTTTGTGTGTGTGTGTGTTTGGTTTTTTTTTTTTTTTTTTTTTTTTCCGAGACAGGGTTTCTCTGTTGTAGCTTTGTGCCTTTCCTGCAACTTGCTTTGTAGACCAGGCTGGCCTCGAACTCACAGAGATCCACCTGTCTCTGCCTTCCGAGTGCTGGGATTAAAGGCGTGTGCCACTACCACCCTGTGTGTGTGTTTTTTTGAGACAGGAGTTTCTCTGTGTAACAGACTTGGCTGTCCTGGAACTTGCTTGCTTTGTATACCAGGCTAGCCTTGAACTCACAGAAATGTGTTTGCCTCTGTCTCCCAAATTCTGGGATTAAGGTGTGCACCACCAAATCCTGCTAGGCTTTCTTTTTATTTATGTGTGTCTGTGTGTGGGCCATATAAGTGCAAGTGCCCTTGGAGACCAGAAGAGGGCATTGGATCTCCTGGAGCTAGAGTTCCGGGTGGTTGTGAGCTGCCATGTGGGAGCTGGGAACCGAATAAGGGGTCCTCTCTGGAAGATCAGCAAGTGCTCTTAATTGCTGATCCATCTCTGCAGTCCCTCAAGATTTCTTCTTTTGTGACTGAGGAGCCACTGAGCCTGGGGACCTGATGAAGCCACATGGACCACAAATGGACCACTCTGGAGATTTCTGTGGCAAGCAGGGCTTGTCAATAGCTAATGGAACTAGGGAAGGGCTTCCTGATGTCCTGGGGTCTGGAGTGACCCTATCAGAGAGAGCAACAGGAAGGAGTTAGAGGCAAGAGAACCAACCACTGAGATGCCAGGCCAGGCCAGGCTAGTGTGAGAGCTTGACTCCTACCAAACAAAAACCCAGTGCCTGGTATGGTGACACACGCCTTCAATCTCAGCAACTGGGAAGTGGACGCAGGTAGATCTCTGTGAATTTAAGGCCAGCCAGAGCTGCATAGTGAAACCCTGTTTCAACAACAACAAAAGCCCAGAACCCCAGTAACAACAACAAAAGGAACAAGGAGTAAGGGGTGTGGCTCAGGGGTAGAGCCCCTGCCTAGAATCCCCCAGTGAGGGGCTGGGGTGTGGCTCAGTGGGAGAGCACCTGCCTAGCACATAGAAAGCCCTGGGTCTGGGCACTGCAGAACGGAAGGCAGACAAACCAGAAGGGAAAGTGGGGAAAGTCAGACAGGAAGACGCAAACAAGGGCTGTGTGCTGTACACCTAGGTGTGTGCGATATGGTAGGGTGGGATCCAGAAAGGCAGAGCTACGGTGGGCAGAGACACCCGCTGTGGCTGCTACTGTTCTCAGTACACTTCTTCAAGCAGAAAGAAGCCGGGGAGTGCATGAACAGAGGGAGGGTGTGGGGAAGGGCAGGGAGGTGGATCTGAGCTCTGTGGGGAGCGTTTAGGAAGCCTTCAAACATCCCAACCCTGTTGATTAAGCCCTGGTATAAAAAGAGCATTGAATAATTAAAGAGTTCAAAACCAACCACAGGCTTGGCTGCTCTGGCCTCTGCCCCGCCTCCTGTCCCCAGGGGATGTGGCGGTGGAGCACAGTGGGTTGTGCCCTTTCTCCGCCCTGGGTTGATTCAGAGTTAAGCCAGGGCAGCTGGCTTCTAGGCTGGACAGGGGGAGGTGTGTGTGGCATAAAGGACCAAGAGGGGCTGGGGAGATGGTTCCGCTGACAAGGACTTTGTGGCACAGATGTGAGGCCCCGAGTTGGGATCCCCAGAACCCACGTAAATGCTGGACTTGGTGGTGCCTGTTTATAATCCTATGTGGGGGAGGCAGGACAGGCAGATCTGTGGGGCTCCCCTAAGCAGCCACCTTAGCTGAATGAGGGAGTCCCCAGTCAAAGGGAGAGACCCTGTTTCAAAACACAAGGCAGGCTGGTCAAATGGCTCTTTAGGTAGGAAGGCTTCCTTCTCAAGCATGAGGCCCCACATTCGGACCCAGTACCCACATGAAAACAAACAAGATGTCTCAGCAGGTAAAGAAGCTCTGAGTTTGGTCTCTGGGGCCAATTGAGGAAGACAGTTGATGTTGACATCACACACACACACACACACACACACACACACACACACTTGTGGCCTGACACATAAATGGACACACACGCAGACACATACAAACACATATGCCCATATAAACATACACAAAGCTGAAGAGCCCAAAGCCGGCAGTTGGACTTCCTGGGCCGACGAAGAATCCATGGGTGGCAAGAGAGGGTATTATCCGTGCTGGGGGCGATACCAGGGTGATGCCAGGAGTGGATGTATGGAGCAGGAGAGAGGCCTCTGCGCTCTAGGCAGGGAGGGGTCATGTGACCTCTGAGTCACTCAGGGCTGGGGCTCCTGTAGAGTTGTGATCCCTGGTCTCCTGTGAGTTTTGTTCTCCTCACAGCTGACTCACTGGCTGTCTCCCAGGGAGTCTCGTGGTCAGCCTGGCTAGTTTCTCTCAGCCCCTCCGTGTGTCACAGAGGCAAGAGCTTTTCTCTCTGTAAACTCACGTCATGAGGTGTGTGACCTGGGCAGGGAGCTGGTCCTACCATTCTCTCATGCTCCCGAGGAAGCACTGTGGAGGATCCCAAATGTGCCCACCGGAGACAGGCCTGCCTTGATTCAGGGCTAGGGAGCTGATTCAGGAGGTTGGTCGGTCAGGGCTGGTCCTGGCTTGGACACTCTCTCTCCATCCACCTGGGAAGCTCTGTCTCCCTTTGTTCTGATGCCTTATTACCTACCCACAGCTCTTCAATTAACCCAACGCCTGTCCCAGTTACTCATGCCAATCACAGATGGTCCCAGTCTGGTAATAGAGGCCTGTCAACCCAGCTGCTGGGGAGCTGAGGCAGGGGAATTGAAAGTTCCAGGCTTATCTAGGGCATAAGGTAAACTTAAGGCTAGCCTGGGTAATTTAGTAGAACTCTGTCTCAAAACATAGATGGGGCTGGAAGATGGCTCAGAGGTTAAGAGAATGTACTTCTCTTTGAGAGGACCCGAGTTTTATCATTTTAAATTATGTGTCTGTGTTCGTGTATGGGCTGTGTTCACACACAATGCCCATGAAGTCCAGAAAGAGCATTGGATTGCTTGGAGCTGGAGTTACAGGTAGCTGTGAGCTGTCTGGCACAGTATTGATAACTACAAGAGCAGTACGTATTCTTAACCACCGAACCATCTTTCCAGTCCACCCCCAGAACAAAAGATCTCTGAGTTTGAGGCTAGCCTGGTCTACAGAGTGAGTTCCAGGACAGCCAGGGCTACACAGAGAAACCCTGTCTCGAAAAAAAAAAAAAATATATATATATATATATATATATAATAATAATAAAGAATATAAGAAAGAAAGAAAAGAAGGAAGGAAGAGAGGGAGGGAGGGAGGGAGGGAGGAAGGAAGGAAGGGTTGGGGCTGTGCTCAGAGGTACAGCTTCCTAGAAGCCTTTAGCAAGTGGGAGATAAATGGGAACAAAAAGCCTAGAGCATCCTGCAGCTCACTGAGTACGCATCTTGGTCTGGTCCTTATGGGAGCAGCCTGGGATGTCATGTCAGCTCCCAGAACCTCAGAACCTTGGCTTTTTCATATATTATAATAATTTTGGTTTTTCAAGACAGGGTTTCTCAGTGTAACCCTGGCTGTCCTAGAACTCTCTCTGTAGACCAGGCTGGTCTCGAACTCACAGAGATCTGCCTGCCTCTGCCTCCCGAGTGCTGGGATTAAAGGTGTGCACGGAAGCCACTGCTGTTGCCACCACCACCCAGCAACCTGGGTTTTTCTCATTCTGATCTGGTGGCTGAGTAGGGAGATAAGGCCACTTCCTGTTTTAGGAAGGCTGCTAGCCCAGTGCCCAGCCTGTTCCCACAGGTTCTTAGAAATGTGTGTTGACACTGAGCTTTCTTTACTTGGAGAGTCTTCAGGGTTAGGGAAAAAGAGCTAGTCCATCAGACTAGAGGGGCTTCTCGGGTTCCGTGGCTGTGTGAGGCTGAGTGGCTGTCTCTCAAAGCCTAAACAGACAGAAGCGGTCAAAGACCAGGTCACCTGAGATGAAGTCCTTGGAGGAGGGGAGAGGTGGGTGAGAGGGGGTGGTCTTACTACGAGGCCTGATGGGCCTCTGTGTGCTGTGAGGAAGTGGCCTGATAGCCGGATAGGATGGTGATGCAGATCGTGGTAATGGGATAATGGCCAGAGTCATGGGCAAATACAGTGCAATGTTCCGGAAGGAGCCAAGGGTCTTGTACCTGCTTAACCATGCCCTAGCCCCATCGCAGAGGGATTCTGGACTGGTACTCTACCACTGAGACAGACCCCCCCAGCACCTAATAGGGAGGTTTGAAAAACCAGCTGCTGTAGTGGAATATTATTTTAATAATATTTAATAATAATAATAATAATATTTTAAATGTGTTACTTTTGTTTCGATTGCATTTGTTTAACTCTATGAAGCTCTATTACTGTGCCTGTGTAAAACACCTGATGTTCTAATAAAGAACTGGCCAATAGCAAGGCAGGAGAAAGGATAGGCGGGCCTGGCAGGCTGAGAATATACATATATATATATGGAGAAAACTGGGAGAGGAGATCTAAGATGGAGGAGTCAGAGAAGGAGAACTCCAGGGGCCAGCCACCCAACTACATTGCAAATCTCGGAGTAAGAGTAAGATTTACAGAAGTTAGAGAACAGGAAAAGCCCAGAGGCAAAAGATAGACGGGGTTAATTTAAGGAAAGCTGGCTAGAAACTAAGCCAAGCTAAGGCCAGGCATTTATAATTAAGAATAAGCCTCTGTGTGTGATTTATTTGGGAGCTGAGTGGCAGGGCCCCCAAAAGAGCAAAAACAAATTACTACAGTAAGCTGCCTAGAAACTAAAATCATACCCTAATTGGAGGGAAAGTAAGTTAATAGCTGTCCTCTCTGAGTCACTGTGTCCACTACGTTCCAGTTCTGCTTCCCTCAATGGGAACCTTCCCCTCCCCCCGCTTCCACGTGCCGTTTGGCTTGGGCCCTGGCCCTGGGACTCCAGCCAGGAGGCGGCAGTTTCTTTTTTTATTCCTTGGAAACATGGCCACCTCCACCCCAGCACTTGCCTGGCTAGTCTAGCCAGGCTGGGTAGCCAGGCCCATCATTACCTGGCCTCAGGCCTTAGTGGGTGGATGGCCCACCCATGCAGGCTGCTGGGACAAGGGAGGGCTGGGGATCCCCATGCTAGGTAAGTACTCTGTCATTAGCTACCTCCCAGCCTCTGTTCTACTTTTCTTGTGTGTGTGTGTGTCGTGTGTATGCTCATGTAAGTGTGTGTGCACACATATGGAGAGGCCAGAGGTTGATCTGATATCATTCATTCACTCCTCAGGAGCTAGTGTCGTGCCCCCCACCTTTTTTTTTCTTTTTTTAGTACCTTTACATTTATTTTTATTTTTTGTATTTGCAGCTTTTTATTTGTTTGTTTTGTTATTTAGTTTTTCGTGGCAGGGTTTCTCTGTGTAACAGACCTGGCTGTCCTGGATCTCACTTTGTAGACCAGGCTGGCCTTGAACTCACAGAAATTGGCCTGCCTCTGCCTCCCAAGTGCTGGGATCAAAGGCGTGAGCCACTCCCCCCCCCCCCCAGCTGTATATGCCTGTTTTATCTGAATGTATGTATGTGTACCATGTGCATGCAGTGCCCATGGAAGCCAGAGGATCCCCTTAGAACTGGAGCTAGAGATAGTAGTTGGCTGCTATGTGGTTGCTGGGAATCAAACCTGGCTCCTCTGGAAGGGCAGTCAGTGCTCTTAACTGCTAAGTCATCTCTCCATCCCGGGACTTGCTTTTTATCCCAGGCTGTTCTGGAACTCACTCTGTATATTAGCCTGGCCTTGAACTCACAGAGATCTGCCTGCCTCTACCTTCCAAGTGCTGGGATTAAAGGCGTGTGCCATCACCACCCCACTCTATCCACAGGGACTTGTTTTTCAAGACAGGTTTTCTCAACTGGGTTTTGGGGTTTGCAGTGACCTCCAGGGATCTGCCTGTCTCTACCTCCCCAGCTCTGGGATTAGACCATGCCTGACTTTTTATGTGGATTCTGGGAACTGAACTCTTCCTACTTTATCCACAATCCACCCTTCACCTCTGTTACAGGTTCCTCAGAAATGAAGACGTTCTAAAGAGACACCGGTGCCTCTCAACCTGATCATCAGACTATTGAAAGCAGATCCCAAAGAAATGGGAATCTCATGCTGGGAGAAAGAAGAGGTCCCAGACAGAGGAGGAAGTTGCCTCCCTGAAAGAAATTTCACACCCCTCTAACAGCTTGTCCCAGGACCTTACAGGATGAGAATGGAGCCCAGACAAAGATGGGCCGCGGTGGGCGGGACTAAACCTTGACCAAGACTGCTTAGAAGTGCATGTCCTTAGCCATCTATTTTAATGTTAATTTCATTTTAGGACCCTAAAAACAGGTTTGGATCTATCTATCCCTTTTCCCAATGGAGTCACATTGAATAAGCTTCCCCTTTCTACTTCCCGTAGTTAATTTGACTCTTTGAATTGTCTAATTGGAGACCAGTGGCTGAACCTGGCTTGGGGTACAGGCTATGACAAGTTCAGTAATGCTTCTTATTCGGAGACACGGTTTCACGGGCTGCCTTTGACTTCACCCTGTATCCCTAGCCTCCAGGTCTTCCTGCCTCCGCTTCCTACATCTGAGATTCAGGACTGTGGCTTTCTAGAGGCTTGGCACCCCGAAAACAACACAGTACATCAGTCAGAAGGATGCTACACCCCTTTAATACAGTTCCTCATGTTGTGGTGACCCCCAACCATAAAATTATTTTCACTGCTCCTTCATAACTGTAATTTTGCTGTTATGAATCGTGATGTAATAATATTTGATATGCAGGATATCTGATATGCAACTCCTGGGAAAAGGGTCATTTGAACCCCAGGGTTTATGATCCACAGGTTGAGAACCATTGATTTAAAGGTTTGTCTAGGTCTAGTTCCAGAGGCTTTGGCTCATGGAGACAGAGAGAAACTGTCTATTTCCAGATGAGGAAATTGGTTGAGAGTTTTTTTTCCTGTTGCCCAACATCCTTTCCTGGTAGTTTGGACCCCACTCAGGGACTATTGGGACAGTTTACTAGGAAGTTTCCATGCTCTCCCACAGATTCTGGAAGTCCCCAGGCGAGGGCTGCTGTGTAGAACGTGGTCGGACTACACGGGCCTGTGTCTCAGAAGGAGTGGCCTATTTCCCATAACCGTCCACATGACCCTCCTTCAAGATCATTCCAGGCAAAGGACTCGGAGTGAGCTGCAAGGTTTACACTCCCAGGGGAAGTGCATTTTAGCTTTTGCAAAACCTTTAATGGATTAGTTACTTTAAAAAAGAAAGAAAAAGTAACTGGGAGCTGGAGAGATGACTCAGTGGTTAAGAGCACTTGTAGCTCTTGCAGAGAACCTGATCCCAGCACCTACAACCATTTGTGACTCCAGTTCCAGAGTACCTGATACCTTCTGGTCTCCATGGGCACCAAGCATGTATGTGCCGATACCTACATGTAGGCAAAACACTCATACACATAAATCTCTCCCCTTCCCGGACAGGGTTTCTCTGTAGCTTTGGAACCTACTCTGGAACTCACTCTGTAGACCAGGCTGGCCTCAAACTCACAGAGATCCACCTGCCTCTGCCTCCCGAGTGCTGGGATTAAAAGTGTGTGTTACCGCCGCCCAGATCTAAGTTTGATTCTTTTTTTTTTTCCCTAAGTTTGATTCTTAACCAGCACTCATGTAAAAAGCTAGCGTAAGAGGGTTGGGGATTTAGCTCAGTGGTAGAGCGCTTGCCTAGCAAGCCCAAGGCCCTGGGTTCGGTCCTCAGCTCCGGAAAACAAACAAACAAAAGCTAGCTTAAATAAATCGGTCAGCTCCTGGTTAGAAAAAAAAAAACAAAAAAAAAAACAGTAGAGAAGGGCTGGACAGATAGGTAAGGGGTAAGAGAGCTTGCTGTCAACCCTGACAACCCAGGTTCAATTCCTGAGCTCCACGTGGTGGAAGGAGAGAACTGCAAGTTGACCTCTGACCTTCACATGTACCATGTGACATGTGTGTAATCCGCCCCCATAAATGTAACTAAAATAAGGCGGAAGTGATTGAGGACACCTGACATCAACCCCTGGCTTCTCCATGTATGCACACATGTGCAATGCATGTACGCGTACACAAATTTACATAAACACATATGCCACACATATGTACACATGTGTATCTACCTCTGTTTCTATGTAACTGGAGCCAGTCTTGGTCGCACACACCTGTAATTCCAGTACTTGGGAGATAGAGGCAGGAGGAGCTCACTCTCTGCTCTATGGTAAGTTTGAATCTAACCTGAGCTACATGGGGCTCGGTCTCAAACAAAAACAAAGGAAGAGAAGAAAATGTTTTCATTTGTCCCCAAACACTGACTCTTCACGTGGGCCACAAGGTGACTAAAGCGGAGAAAAACCTGGCGTCTCCACCTTCATTTTGGTTCCTTTTGACTGTGGGGTCAGCCGCTGGCTCTGCTTGTAGGCATGTCAATCATTCAAGGAATGTTCTAGAGTCTAATGATACCTAAACTATCTTATCAACCTTCCAGGTAGAAGGCCCTGAGATAAGACTAACAGGCATCCTGCTGTCAGCTTTTACAATATTCTGATCCAGGTGCCCCCAAAGCACCTGAAGGTGTCCAGTCATGGTCCCAAACCTGCAGTCACCTTGGATTCCAGGAACAACAAAGCCTTTCCAGGCAGACCCACCCCCCTAATGAAGGTGATTGACACTATGTCCAGATTGTATCCTGGGGCAGAGCAGTTAGCTTTGTGGGGCGGGCAAGGTGGCTCAGTGGGGAAAGGCACTTCCTGCCAAGCCTGAGAACTTGAGTTCAAGCCCTGGGATCCACAGTGGAGGAGGGAACGGACTCTAACAAGTTGTGCGTGACCTACACACACACACTACAACAGAAGTTAGAAGCATCTTGTCCCCTCAGGCAGGAAGGGCTTCTTGGGACTATCCCGTAGAGCAACCAGACCCCACTTTGGCCTGGACTGTTTAATTACACAAAGCCCTCACCAGTAGCCCCCTATTCTCCCACTATCTGAATTCAAAGCTCAGGTCAGTGCCTTGAAGATGAACTTGACAGGGATTCAATCTCTTCCCTCTGCTTTTCACCCTTCCCCACCTGTTTACGTGGCACATCAGGATTTGTGGCTGAGATTAGCCTGGAATGATCTGAACACTCTCTCCCTCCGTCCTTCTCTTGGTTTTAAGTTTTTCAGGCTCACTTGTGTATCAGTGACATCTGTTTCCATAGGGTCTGATGGTGTACTAGGGCTGGTGTGCTCTGGCGTAACTGGGGTGGGTGCTGGGTTGGAGGAGGGTGCTGCCCCTGATAAAAACTCGCTTGGATGATATGTGTCCACCAGCACAGACATTACAGTTTCTGCTGTGAAAAAGACAGTAAATGTGGGCAGGAATGAGGGTGTTCTGAAGAGACGACTATCATTTTATTGAGATAATGGCTCCCAAGGAATTGGAACTCCCCATGACTTTCACATTGGCGGAAGAAAAAACTGAAGGCTGGTGCCAGCCAGAGGGGGAGTTTTCCTCCCCTGGGAAGGGACTTCACACAGTTGGGACAGCTTGTAGGAGAGACTTGGGGTTGAGACAATGGTGGGTCAGAATGGGTGGGACCGTCATTGACTAGTGTGCTCCACCTACCTTTTGCCCTGTAGGCAACTCTAAACCTCTTGTCTGGACCCCAAGGGTGGACGTTTAAGTGTGTGTGTGGGGAGGGGGGGTCTGCTTTGGGAGAGAGACTGTAGGGGGAGGCTGTGTGTGTATGTGTGGGGGCTGTGCATGTATGGGGGGTCTGTTTGGAGGGAGAGGCTGTGTGTATGTGGGGGGGCTGGTGTGTGTATGGGGGGCTGTGCGGGAGGGCTGTGCGTGTGTGTGGGGGTCTGTTTTGGTGGGGAGGCTGTAGGGGGAGGCTGTGTGTGTGTATGTGTGGGGGCTGTGTGTGTGTGTGTGTGTGTGGGTCTGTTTTGAGGGGAGGCTGTTTGTGTATGTAGGGAAGCTGTGTGTGTGTGAGTGGGTCTGTTTTGAGGGGGAGGCTGTGTGTGTGTATGTGGGGGGAGCTGTGTGTGTCACAGGACCTCTTTATTCCTCTTCACAGTGTGGCTACATCACTTACATCTCCTTTCTCTGCCCTTCAGTGTTGACCCTCTCTTGGTGTTTTGAGGCTGTGCCTAGCTAGTTAGGGTTGCTGTTACCCAGGCTGGTGGACTGAGCAGACGGCTCAGAGGGTAAAGTGTTTGCTGTACAAACAAGAGGAGCTGAGCTTGGGGTACCTGCAATTCCAGCACTGGGAGGGTGGAGACAGGAGGGTCCTAGGCTTGCTGGTCAGCCAGCCTGGCCAATTGAGCTCTGGGATCAGTGAGAGTCACACTGGGATCAGTGACACACACACACACCATACCACACATACCACACCCCCCACACCCTATAACACATACCCACACACCATAACACACACACACACCATAACACACATACCATACCCCCCACACCCTATAACACATACCCACACACCATAACACACACACACAACATAACACACACACCCCATAACCCCCCACCACATAACACACACCCCCACACACCATAACGCACACACACACCATACCCCCACACCCCATAAAACACACACACACACACACACACACACACACCCCAATCTGTATCCCATGGCCCATAAACAAATTGCAGACACATGTCGAGGGTTTGCGGCAAGAGTCTGTCTACAATGTGAACCGGGGCAGGCACCAGGCTAGAGGTGAATTTCCTCATCTTCCCCACCTCACTGCTCAGGGAGCCAGAGAGCTTTCCCGGGCCTGCGGGTGTTTTGCTTTAAGGCAGGTGGGGTGTGTGGGGCAGAGAGCCACCTGACTCTCGGCTGCTAGCCATCAAATGTCCTCCAGTCTCTTCCACCCACCCCTGTCCCGATCCGGATGGTCTCCCAGGACACTGCTTTAATTTGTCTTGCCTAGCTGACTTCATTAACCTCACCTTCCCTGGCTGACCACCTCTGCCTCTGGCACCTGTGAATACCTGTTCTTCCCCCACCAGCTCCAGACCTTCCTACTTCCTGTTCCTGTGTGGTTGGCTGAACTTCTTAGTCACTTAGGACACAGGTGGAAAGTTTTAGGGCTTGCATGCTTCCCCTCCCCCACCCCGGCTTTTCCCAGTGCCATTTGGTGAGAGCCGGAAGTAGGGAGGGCAGGATGGTAGGGGTTGGGGGGGGGTCTGGCCGGCTGGCCATCTGCTTCCTATCAGGCAACTTGGGCAGGGAAAACAGGGAAGAAAACCTGGCTAAGGCTACCTGTAACAAGACAAGCACTTGCTTCTCTCCCTGCCTCAGTTTACTCATTAGTGCCAGTGTCCCCGGAGTTTTGCAGAGTGACTGGAGAGTCTGCCATGAGGTCATTCACGGGTAGGAAAGCACTTCTGGTTAGGACTGGTGCTTATCTCTGTTACGACTTAGCCCGCAGCCTTCCGAGAGTCTGCAGAGCCTTGTATGGAAAGTCCAGAGGAGGCGTGGTCCCGGCAGAAACTGTCCCTGTTTGTGTTTGCCGGGGTGTTCCGCCCCGGGGGAGGTGCGGGAAGTAGGAGACGCCTTCGTGCACCCCGAATCCACGCATCCTCCACACACCTACTATGTGCGAGTTCTGAACTTGCTTCTGTAGGCTTGTTTTTGAGACAGGGTCTTGCCTCTGGCTTGTACCGCACTCCCTAAAGGAGACAGACCTACCTGTTCTCAGCCTCCCGGCAATTCTCCGGCCTCTGCCTCCTGAGTGCTGGGATTGCAGGTGTGCACCGCCACGCCCATCTCTGCTCTTTCTCTTTTCCTTTCTCTGCTCCTTTTCTTCTCTCTCTTCCTGCCTCCCTTCCCTTCCTCTCCCTTCTTTTTCTTGCTTCTGCCTCAGCTTCCTGAGTGCTAGGGTTAAAGGCACGGACCACCATGCCCAGCCTTTTTTTGTTTGTTTGTTTTGAACCACGATTCATGTGTCCCCAGACTTGAACTTCTGATTCTCTTGCTTACACTTTGGGAGGTCTGGGATTACATGTGTGCACCACCGTGTCTAGTCTGTGTGGTGCCATGGATGGAACCCTCGGGGCTCATGTATGCTATGTATGGATGGTACCAACTGAGGCATGTCCCCAGCCCGTGGTTTCTTTGTTTTTGTTTTTGATACAGAGTCATGCTATGAGCCCAGGCTGGTTTCAGATTTGTAGCCGGCGAAAGGGTTTTGCAGCAAAAGAGTATGTCAGCAATCAGAGGCCAAGCTGTGATGGTGGGCTTTTTTTGTTTTTGTTTTTTTTTGTTTTTTGTTTTTTTCGAGACAGGGTTTCTCTGTGTAGTTTTGGTGCCTTTCCTGGATCTTGCTCTATAGACCAGGCTGGCCTCGAACTCACAGAGATCCGCCTGACTCTGCTCCGGAGTGCTGGGATTAAAGGCGTGTGCACCTCCGCCTGGTGGATGGTGGGCTTTATGGGTATAGGGAGCATGTGCCCAGGGAAAATACAGTGACCATGCAAAAGTTTTGCATTGGCCGAGGGTGATGCCATTATGCCCAGCAGTTGGTCTCATCTTGCCCTTACCTACTTAGTGCTGGGCTTACCCTCATGCCTAGATAAATTTATTTTTTTGAACAAAGTTTAGCCAGGTAGCTCAGACTGACCTTGAACTTCTAATAGTCCTTCTCCCTCCTGCTCTAAAATGCGGAGATCAGAGGCAGTTGCTGCCACACCTTGCTTGAGCACTTAATTTGAATAAAACGTTGCTCTAGGCTCCATGAGTCCCCAGGTCAGAAAGGGCCATGGAAGTGCATCTCCAAGGCCTTGACCTCCCCCTTGGAGCATGGAAGAGATCCCTGCTGCATTGGTTCTTCTAACCCTGGGGTTCATTAGGCGGCCCAGAGTCAGTCTCCGAGGAACTAACTCCAAGTACCAAGCACTCACGGACCACATGGCATGGTAAAGGATGGAAGCTTGCCCTCTTTAAACTCAAGGGTTGGGCATCAGTTGTATACAGGAGTGTGCACCTGTAATCCCAGCACCACGAGAATGAGGAAGAAACATGAAGAATTTGGGGACAGCTTGGGCTACATCCTGAGACCTCAGTCTCAAATACAGGGACTAAAAGGTAATATTTAAAAAGACTCTGTGTCTGTTTGGGTCAGAATTGGACTCACAGGCAGCCCAGGGGAGCAGTCTTGGATAGTGCTCAGGGAGGGAGCTACGTTCTTTGCGATGAGTGGGGTGTGGTGGTACACACCGGTAACCCTAGCAGACTGGAGACTGAGGCAGGAGCATTACCATGAGTCTGAGGCCAGTGTTTGTGTTACATAGAGTTCCAGGCTAGCTTGGATATACCAAGAAGCTTTCTTACAAAACAACAACATAAACAAAGATAAGGCAGACTTGGTGGTGCTCCTCCCCTGGAATGCCAGCTCTTGTGAAGTAGAGGCAGGAGGAACAGAAGCTTAAGGTTGGAGTTGGAGACGTGACTTGGTTGGTAGAATGCTTGCCTAGCATGCACAAAGCCCTGGGTCCCATTCCTAACACCGTATAAAGCAGGTCATGGCTTGTAATCCCAGCGCTTAGGAAGTGGAGGCAGGAGGATCAGATGTTCAAAGTCATCCTTAGCTACATAGGGAGTTCCAGTCAGTTTGAACTAAGGGAGACAGAAAGGGAAAAATCAGTAGCCCTCTTGAGAGACGCTCCCCGCCCCCTCTAAAGGTATTTGCTGACCAGCAGTTTTAGAACTGACCAGAAGCTGAACTCATAGGGAGATAAGACTGGAACAATAAATCTATATATCCTGGACTTGGTAAAACAGGATACGAGGAGTAATGGGCTCAACTGACCAGAAATTGAACTCTGTGAAATCAGGACTGGAACAATGAATCTGAATGTATTTATCCTGGGTTCAGCAAAAACAGAACATAGGGAGTAAAAAAAATTATGTCTCTGTAGATATCCTGAATCCTGTTAGCCATCAGTAACCTCATGCTTATAGTTCAGCCGGTAACTTCAAAGAATTACCTCACCCCTAGCCCTCTCATCCAATCCCAAGATATGTAATCCTCTGCACAGAAACCTTTCCTATATAAACCCCTTAAAGGGGGTGCTCGGGGCCGTTCTCCTCCACCCTCTGTGTTTGGAATGGACCCAGCCAAGCCCGGGCTTGCTTTGTTATTAATAAACCCCTGTGTGCTTGCATCGGATATTGGCTCTGTGGTGGTCACACTGGGATTAAAGGTGTGTGCTACCACCACCCAGCAGAGACCATCTCTTAAAAACACACACACACACACACACACACACACACACACACACACACACACGCTCAAGGCATGCACACAAGGCCAGGACAGATAGAGGGAGTCCAGATCTGGCTATGATTAGAGGGAACTACATTAATGACCCCCTTCAGGTCCCCACTGCCCATACTTCGAATCCATCTTTCTCTTTTCCTGCATTTCCCAGATGCCTTTGGGATACACATGGTCCCTTCTCAGCCTGTCCTCAGAAAGACTTGTTCATCTCTTTCCTTTGTACCAGACAGTGGGGTGGGGTGGGGTGGGGTGGTGAGGGAGCGTTTGAGACTACCTTTCCCCTCTGCACCCCTCCAAGGCCAGTCTCTGGTCAAACTAGATTCCTTGTCTTGCAAAACATCAATCTGACCCTCACCTCCTTGATGTCCCCTCCCAGAGACACTCTTTGACCCAGTCCCTGCCGCCTTGCACAATCCCCCAGAGAGGGTGTGTGCTTCCCAATATAACACCCCCTAGATCTGTGCTAGGGAGCACACCTTCTCTATTGAGCTCCCTGTCTGCACCCCTGGAGGAGGTCCCCCTTCTCTTTGAAGTCTCCAGGGACGTCGTGCCCAGGTTGGCTTTTATGGAAATGGCTCCTGCGTCTTGGTCTTGGAAGGGTAAACATCCATTTACAGGGTAAATCGTGTTTCTGTAGCCTGGTTGGGTTTTTAATTCTTCTTTACCCAGTTCTGGCCAAGCAGGCTCAGCCCCAGGAAGCAAGACGGGGACAGGATCTTGTCACTACCACCAACCCCAATTTTTTTTTTTTAATTTTTTTTTTTGGTTTTTCGAGACAGGGTTTCTCTGTGTCGCTTTGCACCTTTCCTGGAACTCACTCTGTAGCCCAGGCTGGCCTCGAACTCACAGAGATCCGCCTGGCTCTGCCTCCCGAGTGCTGGGATTAAAGGCCGTGGGCCACCACTGCCTGGCGACCGACCCCAATTTTAAATTACAATTATTTAGTCATTGCGTTTGGGTGTCTCCAATCGTGCAGTCCCAGGGATCAAACCCAGGTCCTCGGGGCTTGGCAGCAAGCACCTTTACCCACTGAGCCATCTCATCAGGCTTTCTGTGTCTCCTGTCCCGGCCCCAAGTGCCTCACCTCTAACCCCACCCCCTACCCCCCAGGCACTGTGGCTGGGTGGGGAAATCACATGAACAGCAGGTGATCTGGCTCCCACTCCTCAGCCCTCACCCCCGCAGGCCCTCATTTCCGGACACCAACTTCCTCTGGCTAATGGTAGGAAAGTTGCTGTTGAGGCAAAGTACAGATGCTGGCGTATTAATGACAATAATAGCCATGATAGCGGTGATAAAATCGAGAGGGGAAAAACAACACTCAATAAGACAGAGTTTCTCCTGGACATTCTCAGGCATTAGCCTCGGAGTCCCATGTGAAGGGGCTCCATTTTCTAGTCTCACTGGAGCCCCAAACGAGTCTTGGGGACCCTCGCCCTTCGGCTCTGAACCCTAGCTAGGCTTGGCTGCTCATTTCTCCTAGTGTCCCCGCCCGGTGAGCGTTCAGGTGCTGGTGACTCGATGTCGGTCTCTCTCGACTGACCTCAGCATGAGACTGGGGGCTGGGGGAGATGATAGTTTCCTGTGATACCGGCAGGTGACTCAGGGGCTCAGGACTGGGGCTTCAGAACGCCTTTGTTGGCCCAGGTTCAGGAATCCAGAGAAACTGGTCGTGGGGGAGGCCTTGGGGACTGAAACCCCTCCCTCTGCCTCCGCCCCTCCTCCGAGATGCTTTAACTGCTGCACCTGTGGGCCTCTGGTCCTGGTTGCAGGTGTGGGGCAGGAAGGAGCTGCAGTTTTGGCGCTTGGTAGCTGGTGTACCCCACTCAGCAGCTCTGACTGGCTTCGTGTCCCCGATCCTCGCTGGGGAAAAAAACTCTTTCAGCCCTCGGACTTCTATAACTTCCAGAGAGATACTATTTTTTTTTGTGGTCTCCAACCTTGACCCCTGCAGAGGCTGAGCAATGGCGTCCATGGGACTACAGGTGCTGGGAATCGCCTTGGCGGTCCTGGGCTGGCTGGGCGCGATCCTGAGCTGCGCGCTCCCCATGTGGCGGGTGACCGCCTTCATCGGCAGCAACATCGTCACGGCGCAGACCAGCTGGGAGGGCCTGTGGATGAACTGCGTGGTGCAGAGCACCGGGCAGATGCAGTGCAAGGTGTACGACTCGCTGCTGGCCCTGCCGCAGGACCTGCAGGCCGCCCGGGCCCTCGTCGTCGTCTGCATCATCGTGGCTGCGGTGGGGATGCTTCTCTCGGTGGTAGGGGGCAAATGTACCAACTGCATGGAAGACGAGACCGTCAAGGCCAAGACCATGATCGGAGCTGGCGTCGTGTTCATCATCGCAGCCTTGCTGGCTATGGTGCCTATCTCCTGGACCGCACACAACGTCATCCGCGACTTCTACAATCCTCTGGTCGTTGCCGGGCAGAAAAGAGAGATGGGGGCTTCGCTTTACATCGGCTGGGCGGCTTCTGGGCTGCTGCTTCTGGGAGGAGGCCTTCTCTGCTGCAACTGCCCACCTCGCAGCAACGAGAAGCCGTACTCCGCCAAGTACTCCGCCGCCCGCTCTGTCCCCGCCAGCAACTATGTGTAAGGTGGGCCACTCTGCTATGACCCCATTGCCTTTGTTATTGTTCTTGGATTGAGTTCACAACAGCCTGTGATCCCCTTCACTTCTCTCGGGACCTGCCCTGCTATGGACCACTAACTGCTGGGGGGACAGCAAACCCGGATTGTGCTAAGTTACTGGCTAAAGTAGCCCTTGCGGGGAACCATTTGTGCCCCACTTGGACACATCTCAAGGCTCCTTACTCCGGCAAGGATGGATGTAAACATGTTTCCTTGTTGCTTACATCCAAATTGCTCATGGATACAGGGCTAAAGGCAGAAGCTGCTGGGTACCGCGGTGGAGGCGGGAGCTGGGTCCTGCTGGCCAGGATAGCTCCGCTGTGACTTTGGGCTCTCCAGGGGATGTCCTGATCATGTTAGCACCTCCACTGACCCTTTTCTGTCCTCCTCACGCTCTCTGCCCACATCTGTTACTCCCGCGCTGCTCTTGCCACCATGCTCCGAGTTTCTGAGCATACCTGGTCCTACCTGGAGCCTTGGTGTGACTGGATGACTGTGACTGGGGGGGGGGGGGCATTGAGAACCCGGTGGGTTCTGCCGAGGAATGGCAGTGATTGACAATGATTGGGGCCTTACCCACCCGCCCACCTACCCGCGTAATGGAGTTCTGTGGAGTGGATGGACGGGTTTGAGGGAAGGGTGGAGGTGGATTAAACTGGTTTGGGGAGTGCTGGTGCTGGGGACCTAGAAGCAGCCCAGGCTGTCCCCACCCCTTTCTGGTACTATCTTGCTAAATGCCCTGCTCTTTATGCACCCCGTCCCTGCTCAGAAGTACCCTGGGCATCTTGAGCCAGCCCCTCTGAATTCCCTATCCTTGTCAATTTCAAGGATGCTGGCCAGTCTGCCGAAGGTATGGGCAATGGGAACAATGGCGTTGCAACAGGGAGACTACGACTCCCCTGCCTTCTCTGTGGTTTCTTGTTTTGTAATTTAAGGTCTATTCACAGCTGTAATTATTATTATTTTCTACAATAAATGGCACCTATGTACAGGAAAAGTCTGGGCTCTTCTCTGTATTTGTGGATGGGACAGGGCTGGAGGGATGGCCGGGGGGGTCTCCGGGGGACCTTGATGTTGTAAGAAGTTGAAGTGATTTCAAGGGCTGAGGATGCAGCTCAACTGATAGTGTGCCTGACATGCCAGACACCCCGGCTTCCATACTCAGCCCCAAATAAACCAAGGGCAGAAACAAGAGGATCAGAACCTGAAGGTCATCCCCAAGAGTGATTTCAGAGAATTTGTAAAAATCAGAACTAGCTCTAAAATGGGGGATCACCATGTTTGAGCCTTTCGTGAGACAGGGTCATCAAACTCCAGGCAATCCCCCTGCCTCAGTCTTGTACAATACCATGATGGCAAGCCCTTCTTTTGTTAGAGGGGAAACCCTGTGTCAAGGGCCCAGTGTATGTCCAGGACTGTTGGGGAGAAAGAGCTGGGGATACCAGCAGGGACATCAGATGGGAGCAACTAGGTCTGAGGCCGAGTCACGAGCCTCTTCCATTTTGGTTTTCCCTTTCTCTGAGCAGCCAGGCTGGCCTGCTTATCTTATCACAGGCTGCTGGTGCCACCATTCTGCCTTTGCTGTCCCTTCCCTGGACTTGGAATGTCCTTTCCCCCACTCCTGAAGCCCTGTAGGTCTTGCAGGTCCGGTCTGCAGCCTCCTCCCTAGACAGTCCTCCCACAGCCCTGGAATGTCTAAGGTCCCGAAAGCCCATAAACCCACACCTGTATCGCCACAGGGCATCCTGGGCCACACCTGGACTTTCCCATTCCAGTCCCTTTGGGTTTTTATTGTTTTGAGTCAAGGTCTTAATGTAGCCCAGGCTGGCCTCCGAGCTATGTAGCTGAGGATGACCTTAAACTCCTGATCTTCCTGCCTTCCCTTCCCAAGTGCTGGGATTAGAAACACGCACCACCATGCCTGTTTTCTGAGGTGCTGAGGAGGACAGAGTTGTGTTTGAGGGTCCTTCCTATCAGGCCTGGGTCCCTACTTTGATTTTTGAGACAGGGTCTCATGTATCCTTGGCTGATCTCAAACTTGTTCCCTGGCGAAGGCTGGTTTTGAATTCCTCATCCTACCTCCCACCTCCACTTCTCCGGTGCTGGATTTATTCGGCGCTGGATTTATTCGGCGCTGGGATGGAATCCAGGGCTTCCTCTTACACCTGAAAGCTTGCTAGCTTCTAGTTGTGAGCCACAGCCCACACAGTTCCTTTGTGGAAGAGAAACGAAATCCTTGCTCACATGAAAGTGTGGCTCAGAGCCCCATCTGAGGTCAGAGGACAACTTTGTGGAGACGGCAGCTCTCTCCGTTTTCACGTGGGTTTGGGGGCGGAATCCATGTCACCAGGCTTGCACAGCAGGTGCTTTTACTGGCTGAGCTTGCTACTTCTTGACCCCGTGGGTATAACCAAGTTCTCATAATGAAATTATCAAAGTGGTTTTTTTTTTGTTTTTTTTTTTGTTTTTTTTTGTTTTTTTTTTTTTTGGTTTTTCCAGACAGGGTGTCTCCGTGTAGCTTTGCATCTTTCCTGGATCTCGCTCTGCAGACCAGGCTGGCTTCGAACTCACAAAGATCCACCTGGCTCTGCCTCCCAAGTGCTGGGATTAAAGGCGTGCACCACCACTGCCCGGCCTCAAAGTGTTTAAAAGTCAGGTGTGGTGGCTTGTGGTAGAATCCCAGCACTCAGGAGGTAGAGGTGGGAGGGTCACGAGTTCAAGACCATCCTTCATTACATAGGCAGTTTGAGGCCAGCCTGGGCTACCCGAGACTCTGTAACAGACTACAGCTGTTCCACTTCCCTTCCATAGTTATTTTCCCCCCTCTGTAGTACTTGGGATCAAATGCAGGGCCCCCCATGTTAGGCAAGGGCTCTGCTGTTGAACCACCTAACCCTCTTCCTGGTTAAACATTTAAAAATTAGGTGGCCAAGTGTGGTGTTGAACACCATAATCCCAGCACTCAAGGCAGAGGCAGGCAGATCTCTGTGAGTTTGAAGCCAACCTGGGTCTGTATAGAGAGCTCTGGGCCCTGCTAAGGCTACGTAGTGAGACCCTGTTTAAAAACAAACCAACAAACCAACAAACCAACAACAAAACACAACCAGCAAAACAAAAACAAAGGACAACTCTTCCCCCAAAAGCAGAGATGTAACTTCCTGGGTAGAGGGTTAGCTTAGCATATCAGAGGTTCTGGGTTCAAGCACCAGCACTTCCCATAATGAAGGGGTGCAGGCACACGGGCCTGGAAAATAATCCCAGATGTTCTAGCAGTGATAGCTGGAGAATCAGGGCTTTGGGGTCCTGCTAGGCCTCAGCAAGTTAAAGGCCCACCAGGCCTACAGTTTATAATAAGAGAGCTGTTACATCCTCTCCTTTCTTGGGCCTGTGAGATGGCTCCACAGGTCATGTGCTTGCTGCCAAGTCAGATGACCTCAATTCCAGAGCCCATATGGTTCTGCAAGTTGTCCTCTGCCCTCCGTTAAGCATGTATAGCGTGGCACATGAACACATTCATACACACATATATCATAAAGAAATATATAAATGTTAAAAAAAAATGAAAAAAAACTAAGCTTTTTTTCTCTTGTCTAGTTCCCCCACCCTGTGCTGGAGATAGACTCCAGGGTTTCTAGGCAATTGTACCACTGCTGAAACATACCATTGGCCCCTCATTGGGGGATTCTAGCAAGTGCTCTACATCTCTACACTTTTTTTAAAGTTTATTAATTTTTATTTTATATACATCGGTGTCGTTTTTTTTTTTCCCTTTCTTGTTTCTTTTTGGGTTTTTCCAGACAGGGTTTCTCTGTGTAGCCCTGGCTGTCCTTGAACTCACTCTGTAGATCAGGTTGGCCTTGAACTCAGAGATTTGCTTGCCTCTGCCTCCTGAGTGCTGGGATTAGAGGCATGAGCCACCACCGCCCAGCTATGCATTGGTGTTTTGTCGGGTCCCCTGGACGTGGAGTTATAGACAGTTGTGAGCTGCCATGTGGGTGCTGAGAATTGAACCCGGATCCTCTGGAAGAACATCCTCTGGAAGGACTGGCAGTGCTCTTAACCACAAAGTCGTTTCTCCAGCCCCTCTAGACCTTTTTTTACTTTTTGAAATAGAGTGTCACCTAATGTATCAGGTTGGCTTAGATTTCATGATGTAGCCCAGGCAAGACTTGAACTTTGTACCCCTCTGCCTCAGCTTCTCAGGTATCTGGGGTCTGTACAACCAGGCGAACCTAGGCATAGCTCTTTGTTCCAGGCAGGCCTAAAATACTTATTTTCCTGCTCTAGTTTCTCTTGTGACTCAGGGAAGCCAAATCCGCCCCCTGTCAACTTAACCACAGATAACATTGTGGGGTGAGGAGGGGCATGACAATTGTTTACTTTGCTCTATTCTGTCCGGGTTTGGATGTAGCCTTGCCTAGCTCAAACTGGTTGAAACCACCAAGTTCTTTGCTTGGGGGCTGAACAAGTGTCCAATGAAAGTTATTTTGACATCCTGGGGCCCCAGACTACAATCTCAGATCAGGCTAAACCACAATTTTCTGACAAGGCTTCTCTGGTCATCCTTCTCCCATAAATCATATCACCACTCCATTTCTTTGTCTTTAAAATTTTTTTTAACATTTATTTATTTTCTATTGTTGCTGTGTGTGTGTGTGTGTGTGCGTGTGTGTGTGTGTGTGTGTGTATGTGTGTTGTGGAGGTCAGAGGACAACTTGCTGGAGCTGGTTCTCTCCTGTCATGTGACTCCTGGAGATTGAACTCAAGTTACCCTCTGAGCCTGTTTCTGTCTCATAAATACCTTGAAATTCCTTTTAAGGAGGCACGTTTGAGACATTCTGTGTGTGTGTGTGTGTGTGTGTGTGTGTGTGTGTGTGTGTGTGTGTGTGTATGTGTGTGTACGTAGGTATGAACATATCATGTTTCCTTGCTCACTTTCCACCTTATTTTTTTTGAGACAGGGTCTCTTACTGAACCTGGAGCTCACTGATTGGTTAGACTGGCTGGCTAGTGAGCTTCAGGGATTCTCCTGTCTCTGCAACCCTGACCCTGAGGTCACACAAA
This sequence comes from Peromyscus eremicus, assembly GCF_949786415.1. NCBI lineage: Eukaryota > Metazoa > Chordata > Mammalia > Rodentia > Cricetidae > Peromyscus > Peromyscus eremicus. The sequence goes on along the minus strand of NC_081438.1, from coordinate 24,500,070 downwards.
CGCGTGCCACCATGACTACCTCAAAAAACTGAATGTCTGGGACCTGCACTCTTCACACCTGCGTAGCAAGTACCTTACAGGCTCCACCATCTTCCCGGCCTGGTTTTTCAATTTATTTTTTTGCATTATTTATTTTTTTTTTACTCTGCAGACCAGGCTGGCCTCAAACTCAACAGAGATCCACCTGCCTCCGCCTCCCGAGGGCTGGGATTAAAGCGGTGCGCCATCACTGCCCACAGCTGTTTTATTATTTTTTAATTGTGTGTGTGTGTGTGTGTGTGTGTGTGTGTGTGTGTGTGTGCACGTGTGATTGCAGGTGCTTGCTAGGAGGCCAGAGGTGTCAGATGCCCTGGGGCTGGAGTTACAGGCAGTTGTGAGCCACCCCATGTGGGTGCTGGGAACTCTGGTCCTTGGGAGATCTGGAGACACTCTTAATCACAGAACCATTTCTCCAGTCCCTGAAATTATTATTGTAATTCTTGTGTGTACATGTGTGTACATGTGTATGTGGGTGCCAGTCCAACAGCATGTGTGTGGAGGTCACAGGACGACATTGTGGGATCAGTTCCCTCTTGCCGGCTTTATGTGGGTCCTGGGGAATCAAAGTCACCAGCCAAGCCGAGCAAGGGCCTTTACCTACTGACCCGTCTAACCAACCCTGCCATTTGTTTTTAAAAAAATGTTAATTCCATTTATTTACTTATTTATTGTGTGTGTGCATATGTGAATGTATGTTCTCCATAACACATGCATGGAGGTCACAGGTCAAACTTGTGGCACTGGATTTCTCTCTCACAGTGTGGGTCCTGTGGATTGAACTCAGGTTGCAAAGCTTCAAAGTAAGTGCTTGTACCTTCTGAGCCAATTTGTCAACCCTGTGTTTTGTTTCTTTGAGAAATACGAAGCCTAGGCTGAACTCCCTATGTAATCGAGACTGGCCTTGAACTCCTGATCCTCCTGTTTCTACTTGAGTGCTGGATTACAGATATGCACTACCATATCTAACTTGAGTTGAGGTTTTAAAATAATATCTCGCAGGGCAGTGGTGGCACACGCCTTTAATCCCAGCACTTGGGAGGCAGAGGCAGGTGGATCTCTGTGAGTTCAAAGCCAGCCTGGTCTACAAAGCGAGTTCCAGGACAGGCTCCAAAGCTACACAGAGAAACCCTGTCTCAAAAAAAAAAATAAATAAATAAATAAATAAATAAATAAATAAATAAATAAATAAAATAAAATAAAATAAAATAGCATCTCTTAAAATTCATTGCATTTATTTGTAGTTGGACTTTTATTTGGGCCGCCAGCTCACAAATAACGACACGGAGGCTTATTATTAATTATGAAAGCTTGGCATTTGGTTTAGGCTTGTCCCACTAGCTCTTATAACTTATTAACTTGCTCTTATTAGTTTATATTCTTCCACATAGCTCAGTTACCTCTACTCTGTATTGTATGTCTGACCTCTTCAGTGCCTCTCTAGCATCTCCATCCTGCCCATCCTGCTTCCTCTGCGTCTGGCTGGCGACTCTACCTTTCTTCTTCCCAGAGTCCTCTCTTCCTCTGGAAGTCCCACCTAACCTCTTCCTGCCTAGCTATTGGCCACTCTGTTCTTTATTAAACCAATCAGAAGGTGCCTTGGCAAAGACACATCTCCACAGTGTACACATATATTCTGTAACGTTTATTCCTTTAAAACTTTATTGTTCTGTTTTCATTTTCAAAAGTATTTTATGTCTTGCTTGCATGTATGTCTGTGCATCATGTGTATAAAACCATTAGAGCCCCTGGACAGTTGTGAGCTGCAACGTGGGTGCTGGAAATTGAACCAGGTTCTCCGTGAGAGTAACAAGTGCTTTTTGTTTTTTTTTGTTTTTTTCTTCGAGACAGGGTTTCTCTGTGTAGCTTTGCGCTTTTCCTGGAATTCACTCTGTAACCCAGCCTGGCCTCAAACTCACAGAGATCCACCTGCCTCTGCTCCCTGAGGGCTGGGGTTAAAGGTGTGAGCCACCACTGCCCGGCTCTTGTTTGTTTTTTGAGACCAAGTTTCTTTCTCTGTGTAGCCCTGGCTGTCCTGGAACTCTGTAGATCAGGCTGGCCTCCATCTCAGAGATCCTCCTGCCTTTACCTCCTGAGTGCTGGGACTAAAGGCGTGTGCCACCACACCCAGAACAATGAGTGATCTTAACTGCTGGGCAAATTCTCTGGCCCCCTTATTTTATGTTTTTGAGACAAAGCCTCCTGACTCTGTAGCCCAGGTTGGCCTTTAACTCATGATCCTCTTACACCTGCCACCCAAGAGCTGCAAACACACGTGATGCCTGGTTAAACCAACACCTTGATATTTATCTATTTCTTTATTTATGTGTGTGTGTGTGTGTGTGTGTGTGTGTGTGTGTGTGTGTGTGTGTTTGTAAAGTATGAGTACCTGTGTGAGTGCTACAGTAAATATGTAGAGGGCAGAGGACAACTTGTCGGGGTCGTTTCTCTTCATTTGTCAGGTGGGTCCTGGGGATCCAGCTCAGGTTATCAGGCTTGGTGGCAAGTGTGGCTTACCCGCTGAGCCACCTTACTGGTCCTGATTCAGTAGCTTTTGCAAACTCATTGCTTCAAGGACTGCCACACTGCTGGGGGATAGAAGGGAACTGGGTCGCGTGACAGTAGACTGTGGTCTCCGTTCCTCTTACTTTTCTGTATCTGGTATGCGTATAGTTCTTACGCCTGACTGTTGGGGTGCACCCGCACATGTGCAGGCATGTGGAGGCTAGAAGCAAGGTGTTAGATGTCTTCCTCTCTGTCAATCTCTGCTGTGGGCCTTATTACTTTGAGGCAGGATCTCTCAATGAGGTGAAAGCTGACCATTTTGGGTCCACCCATTTTCCTACCCCAGGGGTGGTGATATATGCAGGTAGCCTGTAACTCATGACTTTTTTTTTTTCCCCCTGAGACAGAATTTCTCTGTGTAGTTTTTGGTGCCTGTCCTGGATCTTGCTCTGTAGACCAGGCTGGCCTCGAACTCACAGAGATCTGCCTGGCTCTGCCTCCCGAGTGCTGGGATTAAAGGTGTGCGCCACCACCACCCAGCGTAACTCATGATATTTATGTGGATGCTGAGGATGTCGGGTCAGTTTCTCAGGCTTTGCAGAGCCAGCTCTCTTACCCACAGGGCTTGCTCCAGCTCCGTGTCCCTGAATTCTGGGTCCAAAGAAACTAGAGGGGTCTTTTCAGTCCTCTGGGATTTACCTAGCAAAGCATTCCCAAGGGGCAGGCTTGGGAAGAGGTTTCTCTCTCCTTCCTCCTAAGGGATCGTTGGCTACCAGTCCATGAGGGTGGAGGGAGCAGAAGAGGGGGTAACAGGGTTCGGACAGCTGTGGATACATCAGAGCTAGCCCTCTGGGATATGACTTCAGTGAAATAACTCAACTTTATTCCGGAGTATAGGAAACAAATGGGAATGGGATTAAGTGGCATGCTCCTGTCATATAGCTGAATTAGTGGAAGCAGGGCCCTATCAAAATGGCATTAACCTCATTATCATGTGGGATTCCGGGAAACAGTGTTTGTGGGGACCTATGTCAAGGGTCATCGAGATAAATCAGGCATCCGGGCCTAGAGATATCCTCTGGATAAAGTTAGGTAGGGAGCAGGAAGCCCCTGCTGGTGTGTGTGTGTGGGGTCCTTCATGTTGCCACGCTTGGAGAAAGCTGCCAGGCCATTCATTGGCAGAATGCAACCACCAACCAGCAGGACCTCCCAACAAGATGGACCAATTTTTTTGTTTTGTTTTGTTTTTTCGAGACAGGGTTTCTCTGTGTAGCTTTGGAGCCTGTCTTGGAACTCACTCTGTAGCCCAGGCTGGCCTCGAACTCGCAGAGATCCGTCTGGCTCTGCCTCCCGAGTGTTGGGATTAAAGGCGTGGGCCACCACTGCCGGGCAGATGGACCCATTTTTACGGGGCAGAGCAGAGAAGGCCAAGAAGACGGGCCAGGCTAGGACCACACATAGGGATCAGTGGTCAACTGGGGCCTGGACGCTGGGCCTCCCTCCCTCACCCTGGGCTCTCTCCTGCTTTCGGTAAAGGTAAATGATGCCAGAGATGAAGCCGTCGTTGGCGCCAGTGCCCAGCCCTGTCTCCTGTTCTGAGGTCGCCAGTTCCCAGCGCTCCACAGGCTGGGCCACCAGACGTTCCCACGCTCCAGCCTGCTCCAGGGAGTCCAAGGTTGCTTCCAGCGCCTCCTTGTAGGGAAGGTTGGATGGGTTGCTCCTGGTAGTCAGACATACGAGTCCACCTGGGGAGGGGTGGGGGAGGGGCGGGGGAGCTGGATGAATATAGGGGAGTCTCTGCTCAAGACTTCAGTTCCAGGCCAGCTTCCCACCTCCAGGGTTTGGGGCTTAAAGTTGATTCTCCCAGCAATCCCCTTCAGTTTCTTTAACCTGATGGTTTCCCATGGCCCTCATTTAGAAAAAAAATTTTTTTCCCTGGCACTGCAGATGAAATTATGGGCCTCAAACATGCTCAAAAAGACATTACAGCCGAACCAGGCCTCCAGCCCCTCACTGGGGATTCTAGGCAGGTGCTCTACCGCTGAGTCACCACCCAGCCCCTCACTGGGGGATTCTAGGCAGGGGCTCTCCTACTGTGCTCGTCCATTGAACAAAGTCCCCTAACTGTCATGGGGTTTCTAGGTGAGCACTCTATTGTTGAACTATATCCTCAGTTCTATCTATCTATCGGTCTGTCTGTCCATCCATCCATCCATCCATCCACTATCTATCTGTCTATCTATCTATCTATCTATCTATCTATCTATCTATCTATCTACTTACTCGTTTTTCAAGACAAGGTTTCTCTGTGTAGCCCGGGCTCTGTCTTGGAACTTGCTTCATAGACTAGGCTGGCTTCAAACTCTGAGATCCCCCTGCCTCTGCCTCCCAAGTGCTGGGACTAAAGGTGTGTACCCCCTCTGCCCAACTATAGTTCTTTTAATGTTTGCTTTTGAGACAGGATCTTGCTACGTTGCCCAGGCTGTCTTAGGAATCACTGTGTAGCACAGGCAGGCCTGGACTTTGAGATTCTGCTGCCTCAGTATCCTTAGTAGTTGAGATGACAGGTCTGTAGCACTGGGTCAGGTTCCTATGCAACCCCCTAATGCCCAAGTGTCTTTTCCTTGGTAGGGTCAGGGAGTTCCATGCTGGCTGCTAACCCAGCCCCATTAAAGACAAGCTTGGGTCTAAGCGGACAGTAGGAAGACACATGAGCTTTGGTCCTTGGGCAAGACCCTTCATTTCTTTGTGTCTGTTTTTTCAGGCATGGGTGTGTGTGTGTGATAATTTTGTTTAATGGGACAGAGTACATGTGTGTGCATGTGTGCACATATGGGTGTGAAATCCCTGGCTGAACCAAGCATGGCGACTCAGGTCTATTATTCCAGCATTTAGCAGCCTCAGGCAGGAAGAACAAACAAAATAAAAAAAAAATTAGAGGGCTTATTTAATTTTTTTTTTTATGTTTATGGGTATTTTGCCTACATATATGTCTATGTACCACATGTGTATAGTGCCCACAGAGGCCAGAAAAGGGCATTGGGTCTCCTGGAACTGGAGCCACAGAGGGTTGTGAGCCACCGTGTGGGTGCTGGGAATCAAACCTGGGGCCTCTTAAACACTGAGCCATCTCTCTAGTCCCAAGAAAGCTCGGAATTTGAATCTGGGCTACAGAGGGATTTCCGGGCTGGCCTGGGCTATAGTATGACCTTGTAATCACCCTGGGAGGACTGAAGGGCTGCTGAAGAGATGCTTGTGCCCCTGCCTTTGGCTCTCGGACTATTGAAACAATGGTTTCCCCCAAATTGAGATTTCCCCAGGAGTCTCGTGCAGGAAAAAGGAAAAGGCAGGAGCCTGGTGCCAGCAAGAGGAGGAACTTGTGTCCCTGAAGAGACTTCACATCGTTCTGACACTTGTCAGTCAGTCCGTCTTGCAGGAGACACTGGAGCCCAGACAAGATGGGCCAGTGACAGGCACGACCATATCTCCATGGGGACTGCTTGCCTATGTAAACTCCTGCCCCTTCTTTAAACCTAAATTCCATGTCAGGACTAGGAAAGGGGGTTTGGGGTGTGTGTGTGTGTGTGTGTGTATGTGTGTGTGACTAGATTTCTTTGCTCCTCTTCTGAAAGAGGCCACATTGAATAAATCTCTTTTCACTGTTTTTCACTATCACTTGGCTATTTATTTATTTATTTCACTATTACTTGGTTATTTATTTATTCATTTATTTATTTATTTATTTATTTATGAGGCAGGGTTTCTATTTATTTATTCATTCATTCATTCATTCATTCATTCATTCATTTATTCATTCATTCATTCATTCATTCATTTATTTATTTATTTATGAGGCAGGGTTTCTCTGAGTATCCTTGGCTGTCCTGAAACTCTGCAGACCATGCTGTTCTCAAACTCACAGATCTGCCTGCCTTTGTCTCCTGAATGCTGGGACTAAAAGCGTGCACTACCACCACCCAGCAACTTGGTTTTAATTGGTCTGATGGAGATGGGTGGCTGGGCTCAATTTGTTGGGGCTGTTGGGACCCAGGCTTGCACCCTCACTTTCGTTGTGTGATGACCCAGAAACTTGGTTATTTTTATTTTATGTGCATGAGTGTTTGCCTGCATGTATGTGGACCATACGCATGTCTGGTGTAGTGGGCAACCAGAAAGGGTATTGGATTCCCTAGAACTGTTACACACAGTTGTGAGCTGTCATGAGGGTGCTGGGAATAGAACCTGGGTCCTCTGCAAGAGCAGCCAGTGATTGTAACCCTGAGCCATCTCTCCAGCCCAACACAGAACTTTTTTTTTTTTTTTTTCGAGACAGGGTTTCTCTGCATAGCTTTGTGCCTTTCCTTAATCTCGCTCTGTAGACCAGGCTGGCCTCCAACTCACAGAGATCCGTCTGCCTCTGCTTCCCGAGTGCTGGGATTAAAGGCATGCGTCCATGTTCCCCGTCCCCGTCCCAGTCTGTCCGTCCCCGCCATCCCCCCCCCCCCCCCCCCCCGCCCCAGCTCCAACACAGAACTTTAATTCCAGCACTCAGGAGGCAGAGAGAGGTAGGTAAATCTCTATGGGGTTGAGAGCAACCAGGGCTACATAGTGAGACCTTGTCTTAAAAAAAAAAAAAAAAAAAAAAAAGCCCTGGCTGGAGGGACGAGGGACTTCGTCCGAGCAGCTGCAGTGTGTCCAGTCTGGCTGGTTTCTGGCAGATGGGTTGAGGAAGGCTGGGGTGCTGCTGAGGGTAGGGGTGGGGGGCTCAGGCTGGAACAGGAGAGCCTGTTTTGATTAGGTTCATGCAACAGGCATTTCCGGTGCTTCTGAGCCCAACCCATGCCACGACTAATGACCCCGCAGATGTCCTGGCTTTTCCTGGCCTCTCTGAAACACCTGCCTAGACATGCCTAGGTTTAGCTCCAGGACTGGGGCTTGGGAGAGGAAGTATTATTATCTCACAGCTTCCTCATTCTGACCTCAGGTCAGGCCAGGTAGACCCTCTCTTCAGGATCTTTCTAATCTCTTCCCTTGTGACTTCTTCCAGGCAACCCCTTACCCCACCTTCTGTGAATGTCCTGCCCCAACCCTTGAAAATGCAACTTCATTCTGAGAGTGCTAAGCCCTCTCTGCCTTCTCTGGAATCCTCCAGTGAGGGGCTGGGGTGTGGCTCAGTGGTAGAGCACCTGCCTAGAATCCCCCAGTGAGGGGCTAGGGTGTGGCTCAGTGGTAGAGCACCTGCCTAGAATCCCCCAGTGAGGGGCTGGGGTGTGGCTCAGTGGTAGAGCACCTGCCTAGAATCCCCCAGTGAGGGGCTGGGAGTGTGGTTCAGTGGTTAGAGCACCTGTGTAGAAAGAATCCCTCAGGGGGGCTGGGAGCATGGTTCGGCCATAGAGTTTCTTCCTAGAATGGCCTAGTGAAGGATTATGGGGCATGAAGCCCACTGGAAGCCCTAAGTTCCCTCTCCAGCACCATAAGAAAGCCCCAGCATACTCCACCCCTCAGTGTGTGAACTCATCTAAGCTGTTCCATTGTCATCTTGCATGAGTAGACCTGGACCTGTGCCAGGAAAGGAAGACTATGGAGTAAGGGCAGTCCCCAGATCAGTAAAGGGCACTGGCAGATGGAGCTGAACTGATCTCTACTGTGTACCAGGGCTGAAGCAAAGGCCGCGGGGACAGGAGGGCACCCAACCGTCATTGTCGTCCAACGGGGAAGGGATCCCAGGGACCACACCATTTGGTTAAGAAAGGAAACAAAGGCCAGAAGGGTGGAGCTCTGTCTAGCTGCCCAGTGGATAGCCAGTGAGCTGGCTACCTGTCTGCCCTTATCCTGTGCCTGCCTCTGTTGGTGGCAGCCAGGGTGGAGCACAGACTGGCAGGTGGTGAACTGGGAAGCTGTGTGGGGGTGGGTACCCCTATGCAACGCCCTACCCTTCCTCAGCCTGAGTGAGTCCAGGGTCTGCGTGCTGTGGAGCGGGGCGGGGGGGGGGGGGTGGGGGGTGGGAGGCGGGGGGGGGGGGGGCTGTGCCTCAGGGGAGGGGTTGGCTGGGCTGTGACTTACCTGGCTTGGTGACTCTTAGGAGCTCAGGAACGGCACTGCAGGGCACCTGTCCCTCACTGAGGGCACCCACCATGATCACAGCGTCAAAGGTCCCTGCGTGTGGAGTGGGGTGGAGAGGCGTGGCGTTACTATTGATCGACAGCTTAACGGGATCTGGGAGACAAATCTCTGGGCTTGTCTGTGAGGGAGTTTCTAGATTGAGCTAATTCAGGAGGTTAGACCTGCCCTAAGGGTGAATGGCACCATCCCATGGCTGGGGTCTTGGACAGAAGAGCAAGGAGAACTCTAGGTGAGCACCAGCATTCATTTCTCTGCTTCCTGATTTCAGCGGCCTCATGTTCCTGCTGCCGTGACTTCCACACCAGGATGTGGGGAACCAAAATGAAACCCTTCTTCCCTTAATTTGCTTTAAAATAAAATCACTTTATTTTGAATCAGTTAATCAATTTACATTTAATCTTTTTTTTTTTTTTTTTTTTTTTTGGTTTTTTTGAGAAAGGGTTTCTCTGTGTAGCTTTGCGCCTTTCCTGGAACTCACTTGGTAGTCCAGGCTGGCCTCGAACTCACAGAGATCCGCCTGGCTCTGCCTCCCGAGTGCTGGGATTAAAGGTGTGCGCCACCACCGCCCAGCCCAATTTACATTTAATCTTACGTGTATGGGTGTTTTTGCCTGAGTGTATGTTTGTGCCTTGCCTGCATGTAGCACCCACAGAGGTCAGAAGAGGGTATCAGACATATCCCCTAGAACTGGAGTTACAGACAGTTGTGAGCTGCTGTGTGGGTGCTGGGAATCGAAGCCAGGTCCTCTGCAAAATCATCAAGCGTTCTTAACTGTTGCGCTGTCTCCAGCTCATTTTGTTTTTATTTTTAATTATGCATAGATATGCATGGATATGTGCACATGCCTGTAAATCACTTTGAATCCAGAAGAAGGCACTGGATCCCTTGGAGTTGGACCATTGTGAGTTCGCTTGACGTGGGGCGGGTGCCGGGAACAGAACTTGAGTTCTCTACAAGATTTTAACTGCTGAGTCATCTCCCCAGCCCAGTTACCTTTATATATATAAAGATTTTTTCAATTATTTTACTTTTGGTTGTGAGCCTTTAACAAGGGCTGACCCGTCTCTCTAGCCCAATTTTTATTATTTTAAATTATGTGTATGCATGCGTGTCTCTATGTGGGTATATGCATACCAGTGCAGGTGCTCACATTGACCAGAGGCATCATATCTACCTGGGGTTGGAGTTATAGGAAACTGTAAATCATCTGGTCTGGGTGCTGGGATCCAAACTCAGGTCCTCTGCAAGAGCAGAAGGTGATTTTCACCATGGAACCATCTCTTCTCTCAAGCATTTCATGTCTTTTTGTCGTTTTGTTTTGTTTCTCTGTGTAGATTTGGAGCCTGCCCTGGAACTCGCTCTGTAGACCAGGCTGGCCTCGAACTCACAGAGATCCGCCTGGCTCTGCCTCCCGAGTCCTGGGATTAAAGGCGTGCATCACCGCTGCCACTCTTGCTACTTTCATGTCTTGTTTTGCTTGTGACCCACTGAGTTTAACTGGGGGTGGCCTGCATGAGCTTGGGGTGTGTGTGTGTGTGTGTGTGTGTGTGTGTGTGTGGCACAGGGGGGTGGGGGGTAACTGGAGCATGGGCAACTTTACCACTGAAAAAAAATAACTGTCTCACCCCCAGCAACTGCCTGTAGCTCTTAGGGATGGGTGGGACCTTATGATTCAATTGCTTCTGTCTGGTATTTTGTCCCAGCAAGAAGAAAAGTAATCAATAGACGATGTCATATATGTACTAGGTATAGGAGGACCTCAGGCACCTGTAGGACCTGGCCTTGTATGTGAGATGAGGTGACGTCAGACTCTGGATTGGAGGGGAAGGCTCCCATAGAACTCCAGGTGAAGATGGAGGCCCGACAGAGGGGATAGTCTTGGTTTTGTGGGTGACAGTGGAGCGGAGCAGGAAGTACCTTCAGGGTTGGGCAGCGGCTCCTGGCCCAGGGTGCAGAGGCTGAGGCGGTGGTACAGGCCACGTGCCTGGGCCTGCTTCAGCATTTCTGGGCTTCCATCCACCCCCTGCACCTGGAGGAAGCCCCGAGCCTGCAGCTGGGAGAGAGGGTGGCAGCAGTCATGGCTCATCGCCTGCCACTGCTCAGCTGGGTCCTTGTAAGTTGTGACCAACGAGCCAGAGACAGAGGATGGGTTCTTGGTCAAGGAACGACAGGAGATGTGAGCAGTAGGGAGCTAGGTGTGGTGGCTCAGGCTTGCCATCCCAGCTCTTCTGGAGGCTGAGGCCAAAGAATCCTGAGTTCAAGGCCAGCCTGGGCAACTTAGTGAGACCCTCTCTCAAAATAAAAAGCAAACTAAAGGGCCCAGGGTGTGGCTCATTGGTAGAGAGCTCATCAACAACCACCAGTGAAGGGCTGGGGTGTGGTTCAGGGATAGATCTCCTGCCTAGAATCCCCCAGTGAGGGGCTGGGGTGTGGTTTAGTGATAGAGTACATACTTAGAATCTCTCAGTGAGGGGCTGGGGGTATGTGTGGTAGATCACCTGTCTACAGTTCACTAGCCAGGGGCTGAAGGTTGATTGAGCAGTAGCATGTTGGAGGCCCTGGGTGCTGAAGAGAAGGCAGGGCATCATCATATCAGAAGGTCTTACCTCCACAGCCACCAGGCCAGTGCCGCAGGCCACATCCAGGATCAAGGCACCATGGGGTGGACCACGAAAGGCTCGACTGAGACAATCCACAGCAAGGCCAGGGGCTCGGTACTTCAAAGCAGCCACGTCCTAGGGACAGAACACTTAGTCTAACACCCTCGTGGCCGGAGGACTCGCTTTGTGGGGTGCCTACGCGCCTGCCGGTTTGAGCTGATGTGTGTTGGAGTCTGGGTCCTTCTGGGACCCCAGTAACAGAAGACCCAGGCTTGAAGTGTCTTTTACTGTCAAGGGACCCCATACCAGTGGGACTCAAGCTGGCAGAAACTGGCTGCCGTCTGTGGCAGCTCTTAGCTGATCTGTCTATATTGAGTGATGTCTCAATAGCGCCTCCTGCAGGCAGTCTGGGTTGTAGTATTAAGATGGGTCACTCTTGGCTCAAATGTGGGACGTCCAATCCAGAGTCAGAGGGGGTTGCTTAGGGGTCTGTAGTGGGGCAGGTCGCTAAGGAGCACGTCTAGAAGGTTCTTTCCCAGGTCTCTTTTCAGTCCCCAGCTTCCCCGGGATGCACGGGTACTATTCTCGCTTTGCACATAAAAAACACAATCTGGGTCACAAAAAAATCAAGAACCCTCCGGGTTTTCACCTGGTCGTACTTCGGAGCCCAGTCGTCATAGAAGCGGAGCTTGCAGGCTAGGTCGGTGATACCGTGGGAGGCCCCGATCCGGGCCAGTACCTGGGGTAGCCTCCCAGCCTCCTCCGGAGTCATCCTCCTGTGGGGACAAGACCAACCCTGTGATGAGGTCCACCACAGTCTCCCGTCCTCCCTCACCCGGCGTAGGAGGATGTTAGCAGAGCTCCAACGCCTTCCCACGTCACATACAGGACCCTGAACGGGACACGGCGGGAGCGCACTTGCACACCATGGGACTGTTTGTAGGGGGAGGGTTGATAGATGGGGTGGTCCCGCGCAGGGAATGAGGACTGCACCTCAGCCTGTCACCCCCGGAGCTGAAATCTCAGAACTCACGGCGCGGATTCTCCCTTTCCGGGGCAGATGGGCGGGGGGACTGGAGGAGGGGCGGTGCGGAGAGTCTGGCCCCGCCTCCAGCATCCGACGATTGGGTTTCCGTGAGAGAAAACAGCCAATCAAAGGAAAAGGATGACAGCCGCCCCCTACTACGAGCCAATGAGCGTAAGGCTCTAGTCCTCCCTGCTTGGGAAGTTCTCAAACTCTCCCAGGCGGGTTTGTTTCTGGTTTTGTTTTTTGTTTTTCCACAAATAAATAACTTTTTTAGAGACAAAGTCTCGCAAGGTATCCCTGGATGACTTGGAATTCCTTCTGTAGATGAGGCTGACTTGGAACTCACAGAGAACCTCCGGAATCTTCCTCCGAGGCACTGAGAGTACCCGTGCCGCCGCTCCAGCTATCGTGTTTTTAAAAAATAAAGTATTTACTTATTTGGGGATTGTGCGTGGCGGGTCTCATCTCTCCTTCCACCGCGTAGGTTCCGGGGATGGGATTGTGAGGCTTGGGTGCCTTTACCTGCTGAGTCTATCTCACTGGTCCCAGTTTTTAATTTTTATTATTATTATTTTTTATGGTTTCATGCAGCTCAAGTTGGCTTTAAACTTTCTATGTAGCCGAGGATGGCCCTAAATCTCACATCCTCCTGCCCCCTACCTCCCAAGGGCTGAGATGACAGGTTCCTGATTTATGTAGTTTTGGGCACTGAACTCAGGGCTTAGTGTATGTTAGACAAGTACTCTATCAACTGAGCTATAGCCCTAGTCTTTGAAAGCTTTTTATTTTAATTAATTAATTTAAATTTTTTTTTAGGAAGTATTTCATAACTTGCACTGTTCATCAGAGGTGACATAGCCACTCATGGGTATTGAGAATGCTAAATTGTTTAGCGCATGGGAAAAACTGAATTTTAACTTAAAAATTTTTTTTTGGTGTTTTTTTTTTTTTTGTTTGTTTTTTGTTTTTTTTTTTGGAGACAGTGTTTCTCTGTGTAACAACTCTGGCTGTCTTGGAACTTTCTCTGTAGACCAGGCTGGCCTTAAACTCACAGAGATTCATCTGCCTCTGCCTCCCAAGTGCTGGGATTAAAGGTGTACACCACTATGCCTAGCAGTATTTATAATTTAAATATCTGTCTGGGGTACTGGCTATCTTTTTTTTTTTTTGGTTTTTCGAGACAGGGTTTCTCTGTGTAGTTTTGCGCCTTTCCTGGAACTCGCTTTGGAGACCAGGCTGGCCTCGAACTCACAGAGATCCGCCTGCCTCTGCCTCCCGAGTGCTGGGATTAAAGGCGTGCGCCACCACTGCCCGGCTGTTACTGGCTATCTTACTGGACAGAACAATTTTAACCAGGAACCTGGGGCTGTAGCTCAGTTGGTATTTGTCCCACAGGCACACAGCTCTGCGTTCAATCCCCAGCAACACATAAAACTGGGTGTGGTGAAGTGGGCGGTGGCGGCGCACGCCTTTAATCCCAGCACTCTGGAGGCAGAGGCAGGTCGATCTCTGAGAGTTTGAGGCCAGCCTGGGCTACAGAGTGAGATCCAGGACAGGCACCAAAACAATACAGAGAAACCCTGTCTCAAAAAAACAAAAACAAAACAAAACAAAACAAAACCCAAAAAACAAAAAAAACCAAAACCAAACCAAACCAAAAAATCTGGGTGTGGTGATGCCCTTGAGAGGTGGGGGCAGAAGAATCAGAAACTCAAGGTCATGAATTTCTGCTCAAACTCAGCTTGCTTCAGGCGAGGCCATTCTAAGCAGGAAACCAAGGACTGAGGCAGGCGTGGTTGGAAGAGGACGTGGATAACTATAGAATGTTAAATTTGAGGTTTCTGTGATATTTGCATCAAAGAGTCCAATGTGGTGAGGAGGTCATTTTGTTTTGTTCTGTTTTTGGAACAAGGTCTTATTCTGTGGTCCAGGCTGGCCCGGGTCTCCAAATCCTCCTGCCTCAGCCACCCTAGAGTGCTGGGATTGCTGGTGTCAGATACCAACCCAGACCTGAGCTCAGAAGAGAAGCCGAGCTGGGGACACATTGCGGGACCAGAGTGTACGACGAGGTGGCAGCTGGCTGAGCTGAGAAGGAAGAGGGAGTGAGTCAGGACCCCGGTGAGGACCTCCAGCACTTCATGGGACATTAGAAAAGAGGGCTGCGTGAGTCTTGGATGTCGCTCAGTTGGTAAAGTGCTTGCCCAGCACAACTGAAGACCTGGGTTCTATCCCCAGCACTGCATCAACCAAGTGTGCCAGTGCACACCTGTGATCACGGCACTCAGGAGGCGGAGGCAGAAGGATCAGAAGTTCTACAGTAGCCAGGTGATGGTAGCACACATCTCAAATCCCAGTACTCGGGAGGCAGAGGCAGAAGGATCAGAAGTCCCATGTTATCCTGAGCTACACAACAAGTTTGAGGATAGCCTGTGCTACCTGAAGCTATGTCTGGAAAATAAAGAGGCAGGGGAAACTGGAGTGATAGAGAAAACAAAGCCAGGGAGGACACACACACACACACACACACACACAACCACGTACAAAGCCAGGGAGCACACACACACACACACACACACACACACACACACACACAAAACCACGTACAAAGCCAGGGAGCACACACACACACACACACACACACACACACACAAACAAAAAAAAAAAAAACAAAAAAAACACGTATTAGAGAAGTCCAGAGGCAGACCTGGTCTTACGTTGCCAAAGAGGGAACAGAATGAGAGTTGCTGAGGGTCACTGAGACTGCTCAGTGGATAAAGGTGCTTGTTGCCAAGCCTCACCTCCTGAGCGGCATCCCTGGCATCCTGGGGGGAAAGGAGAGAACTGGTTCCTGCCAGTTTTCCTTGGCCTTCCACCTGTGCCCTATGACATACACCCCGCCCCCCACATAATAAATATAACAAAAATAATGCTGCAAAAGTGGGAATTAAGACCTGAACAAGGATTTGGAGTTTTGGATGACTCCTTTCATGTAAGTGTGGCCAGGTGAACAGAAATTGGATGTCCACCGAGCAGATCTGGACCATGAACATCTGCATGACCTTTCTTGGAGAGGCCTCCAAAACTCCAAAGATAGTGTGGTCACTGGATGAAGGGGCTTGGATTCCCAAATGTGTGTGTGAGGCAGGGCCTTTACACCCACCTGCAATATTCTAGAATAAGACACAGACTTACATTGTGGGATGCTACTGAGATCCTGGGAGTGGTCTAATGAGAATGGTCACGTGCGCCACACGCCGAAGCCGAAGCTAGGATGGTCGTTCTTATCTTTTGGTCGTGTTGGCGATGGAACCTGTGGGTTCATCCATGCTAGGCAAGTACTCTTCTCTGAGAGACACCCTTGTCCTACACAGGATATTTTCAGTGCTTTTGGTAACGGTCGTGACACTACAATGGGAAACCCCAGATTTCAGTGTTTTCATGGAACTTCCCAGAAACAAGCCACACCCACACTGAACACTCTACAAGGCTGATTGACAGGTTAGAAATTCAATGTTTTAGGAGAGTTGGAATGCTGCAGGTCCAGAATCTTAGCCCCTTAAACAGCCATTTATTGCCTACCTCTGTGTGCGACCTAACATCCTTGTGACTCTCACATGAAGCCTCTAGGAATGTGTAAACAGACCCCTAACTTCTACCAACCCAAAGCAAGAATGTCCTGAGAGGCCTGGTGCAGAGATCTCCTTATTTTGCTTCAAGTTACCTACCTGGTGTACCCACAAATGTATTTTTTTAAATTAAATTACAGAGCTAGACTATGGTGACGCACGCCTTTGATCCTAGCACTCAGGAAGCAGAGTCAGGCAGATCTCTGAGTTCCAGGCCAGTCTGGTCTACAGAGTGAGTTCTAGGACAGCCAGGGCTGCACAGAGAAACTCTGTCTTGGAAAAAAAAATATGTTATCTCTTCATTTATGCATTTGCTGTGTGAGTGTGTGTGTGTGTGTGTGTGTGTGTGTGTGTGTGTGTGTGTACATGCAGATGCCATGCGTGTGTGTGGACAGCAGAGGAATCAGGTCTCTCTCTGTCATGTGTGTTGCAGGGATTGAAGTCAGGTTGTCAGTGTGGCAGGAAGAGCCCTTACCTGCTGAGCCATCTTGACAGCTCCAGCCAACGTATTTGGAAGGTGTTTTGACTTAGGACTTCCTTTGTTTTGTTACAACAAAAGCTTCATAACAATCTGTGCTCCTGGAACATGCTCCCCCATATTTGGCTCCAGAAAAAAAGTATCTTGATCCCATTTGAGGTGGTCTGTTTTTTAGGTTAAAATTAAATTAATTTAATTTTATGTGCATTGGTGTTTTCTCTGCATTCATGTATATATGAGTGTGTTGGATCTTGTGGAACTGGAGTTACAGACAGTTTTGAAATGCCATCTGCTGGGAATTGAACCCAGGTCCTCTGGAAGAGCAGCCAGTGCTCTTAACTGCTGAGCCATCTCTCCAGCCCCCAATTAAAAACATTGAAAAAAAAAAAAAAAGAATCTGAGCTTAATGTGGTAGTGCATATTTGTTTGTTTGTTTTTTGCTTTTTTTTTTTTTTTTGAGACAGGGTTTCTCTGTGCAGCTCTGGCTGTCCTGGAACTCTCTCTGTAGACCAGGCTGGCCTCAAGAGATCCACCTGCCTCTGCCTCCCGAGTGCTGGGATTAAAGGCTCTCGACACCACCGTCTGTTGGTAGTGCATATGTTTTGTTTTTTTGTTTTTTTTGGTAGTGCACACCTTTAATCCCTTTTAATCTCTGTAGTTTGAAGCCAGCCTGGTCTACATAGTCTGGACCAGCCAATGCTTTGTTTCAAAAAAACACTCTGGCAGAGGCAGGTGGATCTCCTTGAGTTCCAGGCCAGCCTGGTCTACAGAGTGAGTTCCAGGACAGCCAGGGCTATATAGAGAGATCCTGTATCAAATAAATAAATAAACTAGAGTAAAAATTAAAAGCTGGGCAATGGGGACGCATACCTTTAATCCCAGTACTTGGGAGGCAAAGGCAGGTGGATCTCTGTGAGTTCGAGACCAGCCTGGTCTACAGAGAGAGTTCCAGGACAGCTGGGGCTACATAGAGAAAACCTGACTTGAAAAAACAACAAGGGCTGGAGAGATGGCTCAGTGGTTAAGGGCATTGGCAGCTCTTCCAGAGGTCCTGAGTTCAATTCCCAGCAACCACATGGTGGCTCACAGCCACCTATAATGGGATCTATATGCCCTCTCCTGGCACTCAGGTGTACATGCAGATAGAAAAAACAACAAAAGTATAAAAATTGAAGTCCAGCATCCTGGGGAGGAGTGATTTTAAGTGATATAGCTGAAAATATCAATAGCTTGCCTGGCTTTAGGGTTTGTGTCCTTGGAAGACACCTTGGAGGTGAAGGTTGGGGCTAGACCAGAACGGCTTAGTGAGTCCATCTACCCCTATATAGCCTCCCCGCCCCAGGAACACCCTTCCCAAGTCCAGACTCTGAGGCCCTGGGCTCCGGTGGGAAGAATGCTGTAACTCAGTCCCTTTCCTAGCCTGGCGGGGTCAGTGTAAGGCAGGTGGGGAGGGTGCATGGATTCTGGGGAGTGGGAGGGGGGGAGCATCTGAGCAATGCAGGGGTTCAGGGCCAGCCAGCGCTTGTGTTTACCCCACGAGCTCCCACCCTCCATCTCCCCCACCTCTCACTGTGACTGTCACAGATCATGGTCAAACCCCTCCTTACAGCTGTCCCGCACTGGGAAGTGGTTGCCCTGTCATCTTGTCACAGAGAAGGAAGTGGAGGTAGGCGTTCCTGACCCTAGGTCACAGTGTTGGCAAGATGGCAAGGTGGGGGATGAATACTGAATTGCCCAGCTGTGATCTCAAGCTTCGTAGCTCTCAGAGAGTTTTCAGATCTATATCTCCATCACACCCGATTCTACAGCGTGGGATGCTGATGTCCGAATGTTCATCATACCCCATTCCATAGCGTGGGATGCTGATGTCCGAATCTTCATCATACCCCGTTCCATAGCATGGGATGCTGATATCTTTTCATGACTAAGGAGAAACTGGTGCAAAGATAGTTACAGGGCCAGTGAGACAGATGGCTTATGGTATGTGAAGGCATCCCGGGAGTAATCTGGTGAGTTAGGGGTCTGCCCTTGATCAAACCCTGACTGAGGACTGGCAAGGAGGTTCAGTCTGCAGAATGCTTGCCTAGCATGCGTGAAGCCCTATTTCCACCCCTAGCATTGTGTCAACCAGTGTGGCAATGCTTGCCTGGAATCCCAGGACCTGAAGTGGAAGCAGGAGGGTCACTTCAAAGTTATCCCCAGCTACAGAGTTGTGTTCGGGGCCAGCCTGGTCTATATAAGACTATGTCTCAAAAAGAAAACAAAAGGGCCCTAGAAAAAGAAAGAAGGGGGCTGGAGAGATGGTTCTGTGGTTAAGGGCATCTGGCTGCTCTTCCAGAGGTTCAATTCCCAGCAACCACATGGTGGCTCACAACCATCTGTAATGATATCTGGCGCCCTCTTCTGGCCTGCAGGCATACATGCAGGCAGAACATTGCATACATAATAAATAAAATCTTAAAAGAGAAAAAGAAAGAAAAAATAATGCCAGGGAGATGGCTTAATAGGTAAATGTGCTTTCTGTCAAGCTTGCTGAACTTGAGTTCAATCCTTGGGACTCAGATCATGGAAAGGGAGATCCACTTCCTGAAGTTGTCCTCTGACCCCCACACGTAACCCCAATAATAAACAAACAAACAAATTAATTAATTAATTAAAGACTCTATTTATTTTTCTTAAATCTCCAGAAGTGTTTATTTTTGTCCTAAAAAGGCGTGCATCCAACACGCAAAACAGATATAGTCTTGAAAGCCCAAACTTACAATATTTAAAGCTTACACTGTTCCCCACTTTGCAATTAAATACCTGTGATTTTGGGCTATTTGGTGTCAGTATTTTGAATTTTCCTTCTTCTTCCTTCTCTCCTTTGTTCTCTCCTTTGTTCTTTCCCTTCTTTCTGGAAGAGGAGGATCTGGAAGGGAGACTTTCTCTCTTGAGATAGGTATTAGTCAGTGTTCCATCACTATAATGAAATACCTAAGACAATTAGCTTAGAAAGAGAAAAGTTCACAGTTCCAATCCAAGATAGAATAGAAGACTCACTTTATTTTTAATTGTGTGTGTGTGTGTGTGTGTGTGTGTGTGTGTGTGCTGGAATGTACATATGTGTGCAGTACCCTCACAGGCCAGAAGAGGGGGACTGACGTGTCCTGGCGCTGGAGTCACCTGAAGTGGGTGCTGGTCCTCTGCAAGAGCAGTACATGCTCTTAGCCACTGAGCCATCTCTCCAGCCCTTAAAGGTTTAGAAGAAAAACAAGAGGAGGAGGAGGAGGAAAAGAAGAAGAGGGAGGAAGAGGGAGGGAGGAAGGGAGGGAGGAAGGGAGAGAAGAGAGAGAGAGAGAGAGAGAGAGAGAGAGAGAGAGAGAGAGAGAACAGCCACACAGATAACACCGATGAGGGAAGCGGTAGACGCATGGATAGCAAGGTCACAAAGGAAATTCGCTGTGATGCCCAGGATTTCATCCTCAGATTCTCCTTCGAGGTGCTCCATGTTTTCTTTCTACTGAAGCCCGTAATGGTGGGGAATGAGGGTGTGCTAACCTTGTCTGAAGTCCTGAACCTGGCTGAGAAGTTCCAACTCCAACTTTTCATCCCATGTGTGAGCATCTGGAGACCTCTGGAGTGTTCCTTACTGGTCACTCCTGGTCTGAGTTCACTGTGAGAAAGAGGTCTACCTACCTGCCTGCCTGCTTTCCTCTCCCACAGCACCCCCCTTCTTGAGACAGTGTCTTACTTAGCCCAGGGTGGCCTTACTTTATGTATCTGAGGGTGACTTTAAATTCTTGATCCCTTGGCTTCACCTCCTGAATGCTGGCACTACAGGGTTGAGCCACCACAGCTACCTCTGCAGTGTTGGAGATAAGGTCGGAGCTTCAGGTCCATGCTAGGGAAGTGCTCTACTGACTGAACCACATCTCCAGGCCTAAGAATGGTCTCTTGATACCGGATGGTGACTCTTGTCCAAGGACCTTAGAATGTCTTTGTTGGCTTGGATTCAGAAATACAGAGAGAAGTTGGGATGGTGGTGGCCAGCAAGAGAAATGAAACTCCTACCCCTGTCCTGCCCCCTACCTGAGTTAGACACCCAGCCTGCATGCGACAGCCCTGGCAGGAAGGAAGACAGGGTTTCTCTGTGTAGCCCTGGCTGTTCTGGAACGTGCTCTGCAGACCAGGCTGGCCTCGAACTCACAGAGACCCACCTGCCTGTCAGGAAGGAAGTTCTGTGGGCACATTTGTTGGCTTGCACATTTCTCTGTCTGGAGACCCTCCCCGGTGGCAGCATCAGCTCAGACTGGCTTTGTGTTGCTCGGCAACAACTGTGCCATGGCTTCTCAGTGGTTGGTGGTGGTGGGCGTCTTTCTAGTTATGAAGGGCTGGCTATGTGCCATACTGAGTTGTGTTCTGTCCAACAGGCAGGTGATAGAATTTTCCAGCCATGATATCAGAGCATCAACCATTTGGAAGGGCCCGTGGAAGTCCTCTGTAGCACAAGATAGTCACTACACTCAGTGTAAGGCGTATGACTCCCTGCTGGGACCTCCTGGGTCCTGGCAGATGCCTCCGGTCCTCACGGTCATGTGTATCATCACAGCTGGGCTGGGTTTGCATCTGTGCATAGTCAGGAGCAAGTGCTCAAAGTGTGTGGTGAAGGAGAGAATCAAGTCAAGATCAGAATGGGGTAGGGGCATTGCACCTGCTGGCTGGCCTGTTAATGACGGCATGAGTGTCCTGGGTAAACCGCGACATCATGCAAGAATTCTCCAAAGAGCTGATACCTTCTGCGCAGAAGGGAAAGACGGGTACCACGCTCTCTCCATTGGCTGAGCCAGCTCTGGATTGCTGCTGCTAGGAGGACCCCTGCTCTTCTGCAACTGCCCACTCCTCACTGACAATCACCACTCAGTCAGGTACTACGCCATCAGCTCCAGCATCGTCTGTAACAGTGGTTCTCAACCTCCCTAACACTGAGACCCTTTAATACAGTTCCTCATGGTGTGATGACCCTCAACCATAAAATTATTTTCGTTGCTACTTCATAACTGTCATTTTGCTACTGTTATGAATCGTAACATAAATATTTTTGGAGACAGAGGTTTGCCAAAGCGGGCGTGATCCAAAGATTGAAAACCACTGATCTATATACCACCATGTAAGTTAGGCACTATCTGTCTGTTTTTGGGATGTTTGTTCTTGGACTGACCTCAGCACATCCTGTGGGCTCAGGAGGGTCCTGCCAGGGTCACTGACAATTGGGAGATTGGACAAGCAAGGACTGAGCTTGGCTGGCGGCTGGCAGCCCTGGGGCATTTTCTGACTCATTTTGACACCTTCCTAAGGCTTTCTTTCAGTTGTTGCTGAAAGTTATGTAGAGGCTGTCCTAGAAAAACATCCGGTTAGTGATCACTGTGGGACCAGGAAGTTCAACCCCCAAGGGGACTCCAGATAGGTGAAGTGTGGTTTGGATGCTCTACTACCCTGGGAACGTGTAAGTCCGTGGCTCTTCTTTCCATCAGGCTGCCCTTTAAATAAATAAACGTCTCACAAAATTGCTCGCTGACTGCTACGCTCGGCTGGGACGTTCCACCGCTCCTTGTGCAGGGAAGTTGTGAGCTGTGAGTGTGCTATGGAGAGGGGAGAGATGCTCGTGGAAGGGCAGGATGGGCTGGCTGTTCCCATGTGGCTGGGTGACTCCCAGGATCGCAAGTGTGTTGCGGGAATGCTGGCCAAAAGGGCGGAGTCTTCATTAGAGGAGACCCGGATATAGAGCCGAGGCGCAGATGCGCCCTCTCTTGGACTGTGGAGGGGCTTGCCGAAGCCACGGAGAAAGTGCAGCTTGGTGACCGTCCCCACCGCCCATCAGGAACTAGCAGCGGGAGTAGCAGATTGCTGTGCCCCCGGGAACAGCGAGATAGCTGTGGCGCAGCCGGACTCTTTTCTCTGACCTGTAATTATTGTGCACGGGTTTTGTCTGTCAATAAAGGGAATGCATTTCCCCAAGTTTTCCTGATTACAGGTGTCTCTGTTACTTTTCTCTCTGCTGTGACAGACTGCTTGACAAAGCAATTTGAGGAAGGAAGGGATTATTCTGGCTCATACTTCCAGGGCTCAGTCCATCGTGGTGGGGAAGGCATGTTGGCAGGAGGGCCAGGCGGCGGGTCACATGGCATCCTCAGGCGGGAGGCAGAGAGAGATGCATGCTGGTGCTCAGCTCACTTTCTCCTTTTTATTCAGTCTGGAACCCCCGCCCAAGCACCCTCAGGGTGGGTCTTCCCACCTCAGTTAATATAGAAACTCCCTCACAGACGTGTCCAGAGGTTTGTTCCCATAGTAGTTCTAAATTCTATCAAGCTGACAAGATTACCCATCACCTCTGTGTAGCACTGTAGGTAACCTGGCTCTTCCTGAGGATACCCACCATCAGTCCCTGTGTGGGGGTGGAGAGGGAAGATAGTCCTTTCCTATGTCATGGCCTCAGATCCTCCTTGAAACCAGTACCTGGTGATGGACCTGGATGGGATGAAGGATGCCATGCTATTTGGCTCTGCAGGACGCTGATCCCATGGAAGAGATGCGTTGTAGCGCATTCCTGCTGAGCTCCTGGCCTGGTTCCAGAGATTAGCACCTAGCCCTAATCCTTCCTTTGTTTAACTGACACCTTTTGTTTCTCTTATCGCCCTATGTGAATCTTGTCTGAGAGTTAAGGATCAAAGGACTATGTAAAACTTGTTTCAGGAAACCCGGAAGACAAGACCGTGGTACCTGATAAATCAACTAATTTGCACTTGGCATTTGGTCTCTGGGAGATCCTTTTAGGTTGCTTTGAAGGTCTGAAAATTAACTGGCTAAACTGTAGTAGAGAATAAATAAAAATGCCCCGGGTGAAGGGGAAGGGCTTCAGTCCTTTGAGGCTGGACCACCCGGTAGCCGAGAAAGGCTAGATTCGTTCTTAAGATGCCTCTGAGTCTTCTTTCCATGGATCCGCGTGACCCCACATACCCGTGCCGCAACACATAGATACAATGGAATGTGTTCTGTCTTGGGCTAACATCAGACCCTGACCCAGTGAGAGCTATCATAAAGTATTCAGCATAGGGATGGATATTGGGTAGGGAAGGGGAGGGGACTTTCTCAGAGGGAAGTGGCAGAAGGAAGAAGGATCAGTGGTGGTCTTACAGTATCTGTCATGTGGGAAGAAAGGGGTCTTCCAGGCTGGGCAGAGTTAAGATCAGTTAAAGAGTGATCAGCTTGGCCCAAGAGGTCTCTTTCCTCTTGGGAAGGTGGTAAGCATGACCTTGGGGTGTCATGAATGGAGAAGGAGCTCTTGGCTCAGGCTGAGGTGGTGGTAGTCACCCTGGCCATGCACTTCAGCACCTCTGGGCAGCGAATGAACCCCACTGAGGTGTTCTGTCCTCCATCCTGAGACAGGAGACTGAGTGCCTGTGACTGCACAAGATGTGGTTAGTATTTTGGGGAACTGAACTTTACCACTTTTTATTTCTTTTTGCCCTCTTGGCTTCTCTGAAATGAGGACATAATATGTAACCTCAGACTGGCCTGGAACTCAAGCTCTTCCTGTTTCAGACTTTTCAAGATGCTGGGCAGGTGTCAGTCACCATGCTGTGTTTCGGGGGTCCCTTTAATGGCTGAGTTTTCTTGTGTGTATGTGTGTGCATGTTCATGTATGTGTGTGTGGTGTATATTTGTATACATCAGTGTGGAAGACAGAGATCAGCCAAGAATGTTTGTCCTCAGGCACCATCCACGTGGTTTTTTGATACGAGTATTCTCACTGGCTTGGAACACACCAATCCAGACACGCTGGCTGGGATCCTCCTGTCTCTGCCTCCCCAGTGCTGGGATTACAAGCATACACAGCCATACCCGCCTATTTATTTATTTATTTATTTATTTATTTATTTATTTATTTATCTATTTACTGGATTTCTGGGAATTGAATTTGGGTTGCTATGCTTATATGCCAAGTGCTCTTCTTTTTTTAAAATATTTATTTTTATTTTATGTATGTTGGTATTTTGCCTGCTTGTATGTCTGTGTGAAGGATGTTGGATCCCTTGCAACTGGAGTTACAGACAGCTGTGAGCTGCCATGTGGGTGCCGGAAATTGAACCTGGGTCCTCTGGAAGAGCAGCAAGTGCTCTTAACCACTGAGCCATCTCTCCAGCCCCCTTTCCCCCCCTCCCCCCCTAGCCAAGTGCTCTTCTGACTGAGCCATCTGTCTAAGCTCACTGGAGAGAGCAGGCTGACCAGGTGGAGCGGGCTGAGCAGAACTGTAGCTTTGGAGGTAGCTGCCAATGAGAGTCTGCACCAAGACGGGAGGGAGGGACAAGGAGGGGCTCAGGATCCATTGTGAGGACCTCAGGAACTTCATACTAGGTCAGGACTCTGCTGAGAGACCTGCCCTGGCAATCACAGTGAGCCACTCTCTACCTTTTGGGTTTGTTTATTCCTGGATTGCGCTCAGACTGTCTTGTGACTCTACTCTGCAGCTGTTCCCTTTGGACTGAAACATTCCCTCTTGCAGGCTCAGTCAGCTTTCAGGACTCAAGAGGCTGCTATGGAGGTCATGTGAGCAGTAAACTGTTACTGGCCTACAGGAAAGAAGATTCTTTGATGGAGCATCTGCAAGCTGGGCAGGGGACCCCAGGGATGTGTCCTTCGTGAATGCTACCCATGCCCATGCTGGCATTGGTTTTGGGTGGTGGAGTTACCAAAATTACCCATACTCTAGTAAATGACTTGGGTGTGGATAGAATCACTTCTTTGGTCTATAGTTGCTCTCTCTATTTGGGGTTATAGGAACTAGTAACACAGCAGACCTCGGGATGCTAACACCAGGGCCGAAGGCTGTTGGGGGATGGGCAAAGAGGGACTGAGCCAGCCAGTGGCAGCTGGGCCCAGCCTGACTTTTTCTTGTCCCCAGGCTCAGTTCTGGAGCTACTGGTGTCCTGCTGCTCCGGCACCTAGCAAGCAGAAGATAAGCCTGGGTCTTGATAACCACCTACTCCTGGTTGGTAGTCGCTGGGGTACCACATCTGTCAACACATGGGAGATTCTACCCTGGCTAGTTCATGCAGATGTAATATTTGTATATGTGATTTGTGTGTGTGTGTGGGTGTGTGTGTTGGTGTGTGCGTGCACACATATGTATGGAGGCCAGATGTCTATGTGCCTTCCTCAATCACTTTTCCTTTTTTTTTTTTTTTTTTTTTTTGTGTAGCTTTGTGCCTTTCCTGGAACTCGCTTTGGAGACCAGGCTGGCCTTGAACTCAGAGATCCGCCTGCCTCTGCCTCCCGAGTGCTGGGATTAAAGGCGTGCACCACCACCGCCCGGCCTCAATCACTTTTCAATGTGCTTTACCTAAAGTAGATGGGGGCCCATGATGAAGGTCTCTGGAACCCCAAATGAACTGAACCCTGAATTCACTGGCATTAGTGAAATCATTCAGATGGGGGCAGGAATGACAGTAGAGTCCACAGAGGAACAGGGAGGTCATTGCAAGAGGGGAGGTTGAAACCACAAAGCGACAGCCATGAGCCGGCCCAGGACAAGCAGAGAGAGTTGCCCATCTACATGGAACATAGCCGTGGGTTGGAGAACTGGACGAAGACATTGTGCTACCTAGCATATGGACACTATCAGACCTGCCATGGAGAAACTGATGTCCTCTTGTTCCGTGAGAACCATGGCTCAGAGTCAGCTGGTGGCAGGATGGACGAGACAGTGGGATTTGGCCCTGGAGCGGCAGCATTCCAAGGACAAAATCTCTCTTGCTTTTTTTTTTTCTTTCTTGTTCTGGATCTCGCTCTGTAGACCAGGCTGACCTCAAACTCACAGAGATCCACCTGCCTCCGCTTCCCGAGTGCTGGGATGAAATGTTGCACCAGCACCGCCTGGCCAAGATGGACTTTCAGTGGGTCCAGAGACAGCCATTACCTGTGAGGCTCAGTGGCTCAGAGTGAGAGATGTCTCTGCTCCAAGCTATCTCTGCACAGGCAGATGTTTGCGCCAGCACGTTGTGACCACAGCAGCTGACATTCGGATCTGGTGATAGAGACTGAGGTTTTAGGAGGTTCTGAAAGAGGAGTGGGTGCTGAATAGACCTTAGCCTTACATAGTCTTTTTTTTTTTTTTTTCCCCCAGAGCACATTTGGTGTGGGAAGTGTTGCTGGCTGAGAGGAAACCAGATTTTAGAGAGCAGCGTCCACACTCCATATAGGAATCTATCCTACGTCATGGGTATGAGGTGAGTATGTGGGGGACACCCTCGGCTTCCACTGTAAATGAAAGAATGGTATATGGCAGGCTTCAAGGAGGGAAAATGTTCAGGTCCAATGGGGGAAAATTGAGACCATTCATTGTGGTCTGGGGGTCAGTGATGCCATCAGGGACCCAGCCACGTCACTGTTCCTCTCTGTCACCTTCTGCTCCCAACTCTTGGTGCCCAGTCTGTTGACTCATCATGCTGGACACTTCTCTAGAGGACAAAGAGAGAGCTCTGGGCTTGGTGGTGTACACCTGAGAATCATTTTTGTGGAGGTTGAGGCAGGAGGATCGTGAGTTCAAAGCTGACCTGTGCCGTGTCACAAGAGTGTGAAATATAAACAGAAGGTGGCAGTAGGGAGGCCAGAGAACATGGCAGTGTGAATCTAGTCCTACCTGCCAATCACTTTTTCCTTTAACCCACTGGACGGAGAATGGTCACTGGTCTAGGTCTGGGCATTTGATGGTTGTGAGCTAGCAAGGGAAGCTGGGGACAAAGCAGGTTGTTATTGTCACCTTGTCCCCAGGTGGACCAATCAATTAGGAGTAGACATGACTTTCTTTCTAAATTATCATTCTACATACTATATAATTGTATAAATGTGTACTATTCAATGTGGATATGCTAACGGGCACCCATATGGAGGGAAGAAAGGAGATACTTTCTATGATATGGACTCTTTTGCTCTGGATTGGGGCCTTCAGGGGACTCTGCTGTCCTGGGCTCAGAATACAGAGACTTTTGGTTGGGAGTCTAGCTTGGTAGACCTGAGGTCAGTCCGAGAACCCTGGTAAACATGCAGCACATTCTGGCATGTGATGGTAAATCTAGTGCCAAAGAGGAAAAGACAGGTGGAGCCACAGGGCTTCCTGGCCAGGAGGTTTTGTATAGTTGATGAGGCCTGGTCCATTGAGACACTTGTCTAAAGGAGATAGATGGCATGCAGAGGATGATGCCAGAGATAGTCCTCAGGTCTCCACATGTACACCATATCTAGGTATGCACCCACAGGACAGTACACACACACACACACACACACACACACACACACACTTTTTACATAAGGTAGTACAGGCTGGTTGTGAGGGAACATGATCTGAAGCTCCACCCTGTGCCCCACCCCCGTCATAGCTCAGACACCCTCAATCTCTATCACCAGATGCCTCTGTCAACTGCTGTCCTCACACTGCTGCCGCGGACATCTATAGAGGTAATTGTTGTTGGTGTGGGCTGAGTCTGTCTGCTTTTGTGTCTGTCTGTGTCCATGGAAAGGCTTTCTCTGGACACTTGCTATGTCTATCATCAGTCCTTGGGATCCTGCAGCTCAGTCCAGATCCCCACTAACTCTCTTACCTAACTATGGTGACTCTGGGCCATGGCTCTCGAGGCACTGTAATGGGTCTGCACTTCTGTGACCAAATTGGGCTGGCTGGTGACCTTTTGGAGCTGTGTGCTACCCATGTGAAGGGTGACCATATTTCATGAATGATAGACAGGGCTAGAATCTAAGGTTAGGTGGGGTCTATGGCAAATGTACTAGGTTCACAGGGCCCACAGGTGTCTCAGGTCCTCATGGTCCTCTGTATAATGGAATAGGTTTGCTGTTGTGTATGTTTGAGGTTGAGTGCCATCATGGCTGTCTAATGACAGAGGTGATGCCATGATTTTATGGAGGGTGGGTGCCTTGATCCTGGTGCTGACCTGTAGCTGATGGTGCCCATGTCCTGGAGAGCACACAACTTCATCTATGGCTGCTCCAATGCACTCTTGGGCTCCATGCAGAAAGCAAAGTAGGATGTCTTGCTCTATGCAGGCTGGGGCCAGCTCCATGCCGCTGATGCTTGGAGGAGCCCTGCCCTTGTGGAAGGCCCTATTTGAGAACGAATTGTTCAGTCCTAGCAACAGCCCTGGCTTCCTCCACTAAGCAGGAGAGCAGAATGTGGGCTTCTGTCTACAAATTGTCTCTGTTTATCTTTGAACTCAGCTCAGACTATGTTATAGTGTGCCTGAGTACTCTTTCTTTCTCTCTCCCTTCCTTCCTCTTTCCCTCTCTCCCTCTCTCTCCTTCTCCCCTACCCTCTCTGACAGTGTTATTCTGTCCTAGCTGGTCCATAACTCAATTGTATCCAAGCTGGCCTGGACCTCACAGAGATATACTCCCTTTGCCTCCCAAGTGCTGGGACTAAAGGTGTTTGCACCACCATGCCAGACAGTTTGCCTTCTCTGTCTGTCATAAAACACTGAATCAAAACAACCTGGGCAAAGAAAAACTTTATTTGGTTCCCAAGACGCAGTCTGTCATGGCAGGGATTTCATGGGGCAGGAGCATGAGGCAGGCGGTCACATCACATCCACAGTCAGGAAGCAGAGGGAAGTGATGCTGGGGCTCAGTACACTTTCTACTTTCCATTCATCTGGGACCCCAAACCATAGAATGGTGCTGCCCACTGGGTGAGGATTCTCACCTCAGTTACCCAGCCTAGGCATTCTCTCAGATATTCCCAGAGGTTTGTTTCCACGGTGATTCTACATCCTGACAAGTTGACAAGATGGAACCTCACATCAGATATAGCAGTGCATGGAACACAGGAGGTCTCTGTTTGGTGTGCAGCTGACCAATGTCCCTTTTCAGTATTGTGTCCTCAGATCCCCAGAACTCAGTACCCTAGGATGGCTTAGGGAATTAGGAGGGTTGTCACTTGACTTCATAGAACACTGGTCAGCTATTCTAGCCTAATTGGTGAACTGGAGGCCATTGAGGGGCCTCATCTCAAAGGTGGTGGATAGAGTTCCTGAAGATGACAACAGAGGTTGTCCTCTGTGTTCACACTCTTGTGCCCACCTGTGCATGAAGACACACAGAAACATGTACCCACACACATGAATATGCACACACACATTAAAAAGAGTACAGGGATCTGATCACATGAGGCCTGTGCACTGAAACTCCTCTCTCTTTCCCACCCTTTACCAAACCTCATACAAGCTTAATCTAGTTCAAGGCCCCACGTTGGGTGCCAATGTCAGGGTGTACCATGTAGTTTGGGTAGGTTGAAGAAGGAAGGCATTCCAAGGTAGAATTTTAAGGCCTATGTGGCAGTAGAAAGTTTCTGCCTCTTCTGATGGATTGAACCCTGAACAGCCATACAAAGACATTATTTATTGAAAGTTATATGATAAAGTATTACCTCGGACCAAGGCCCCTATTCTGAATTAACATGTCTTACCTAAGGAGAGTATCACATGCCTCCATGACTCTAGTCCTGTATTATGTATTGTGTACAATACCCAATAACGCAAGAGCCTCAGGTGTGCCTGTGGCATCTTGTTTCCAAAGTCATGGGATGGCTGCAAAGCACCTTTAGCTAAACAATCACTGTTTTCCACAATGATTCTTCAAGGTCAAGTGCTTTTAAAAAATAGCTGTTTATTTTAATTTCTGCCCCACACAGTGATTCTGCTAAGTTCCTACAACACCCAGGGCCCTGTGACAACTGCTGATGTCCTGCTTGCTGCCTGTGTGTCTGACTGCAGAGAGACCTGGTCCTCAGGACAGCTTGCTATTGACACGTTGAAAATCCATCCTCAGCCCTTTGAATCTTGCAGCTGAGAGTCAGATCTCCACTGTCTTCTGTGTGCTGTGTCCAGCGGAGAGAGAATCATGGGTCACCGTGAACTGGAAGCAGCCGGCTTCTCTCTGGTCTTGCTGGGCTGGCTAGTGGCCATTATCAGCTGTAGCCTGCCCTTGTGGCGTGTGATGAAAGTTTCTGAAGAGACCAGCCTTTGGGAGGGCCTATGGAACCTCTGTGATGCGGAAAGACTCCGGAACGTGAGCTGCATGCCCTACAACTCACTCCTGGTCATGCCACAGGAGCTGCGGGGGTCTCGAGTTCTAGTGGTCATCTGCATCATCATCATCTCGATGGGTTTGCTGCTGTACATGATCAGAGATAAGCTCATCACAGATGAGTCAAATATGAACAATGAAGGAAAGATCAAGATGGCGGCAAGTGGGTTGTTCCTGGGGGCTGGTCTGCTGCTGCTGGTGTCTGTGTCCTGGGTTACACACAACGTCATCATTGGCATGGACAACTCTACAAAGTTCCACCAGTGGAAACCAGAGATGGGAGCCTCAGTCTACCTGGGCTGGCTCAGCTCCCTGCTGCTTCTCCTGGGAGGGGCCCTGCTGGGAGGGACACTGCAGTAGTGCCCGGCCCCGGCTAACCATGGCCAGCCTGTCCCAGTGAGGGATCCTACAGTGTCCAGATCACTCTTTCCGAGGGCTCCCGGGAAGAGCCCTCTTCCGAGAACAACCATGTATCAGGTGGGCCAATCTGTGTTTTGGATTTCACAATCTGTAGTCAGCTCAGACCACCTTGTGACTGTTTATTATTCTCTAGCTGTTACCCCAATAAAGTCACTGGTCCCCTGAGCTGGACTGGGATGGAGTCATTTCAGGGTCTTTAATGAGCATCTGTATCGGGGCGACTGGACTTAGACTGGAGGTTAACACTGGGGTGTTAGTGCCAGAGCTGCTGATTGTTGGGGGATGGGCAAGCAGGGACTGCCCCATCCTGCCACCAGTCTGGCCCTTTCTGATACCCTCCCTAAGTCCTTGTCCCAGAGCTCCCCTCTGAACTTACTGATAGTCTGTGGCCCTGGCACATCTGTCACCTGCTTGTAGAAGATAAGCCTGGGTACTGGTAACCACCTTCCCCTGGCTGGAGGTCACTGTGGTACTATGGTAATATGTAAGTCAGTCAGCTCATGGAGAAGTATAGCCTAGTTGCGTTCATTGAGATGTAGTGTGTGTGTGTGTGTGTGTGTGTGTGTGTGTGTGTGTCTTTGTGTGTGTCTTTGTGTGTAGCAAGTTGAGATAAGGTCTCAGTCTGGCCAAGGTTGCCTTGTTGTGTAGACCAGACTAGATTATCACTCCCAGATATCCACTTGCTTCTTCCTCCTGGATTTGTAGAATTCTGATCCCAAGGAAGGGTGGGGATGGGGTCCAGGCCCTGTGCTATAGGCTGAGTGAGGGATTAGTGAGCACTGGGCTGTGCAGAGAAGTGGACTCTGAGAAGTTGGGGAAGGGTGGCCTAGTGGTTCTCCATGGATGCGGATTGCCCTACTGTCTGTGCAGAAGTTTCCAGCCAATGCAGTGAAGGAGTCCCAGCTTTGTCTCCAAGGGTCCTGAGGGATTGAGTGGACCAAACAGAAGCCACAACAGGCTGCTAAGTCTTCATTCAGAGATTAGGCCTCAATTTCAGTTTCCTGAGACTAAGCAAGCAGTTTCTGAGAGGGCCATGAACAAAAACCAGTGAATCAGTGATGCCCCTGTCAGCAGGGACAGAAAGATAGGATGCACCAAGCCTGGGCCAATGAGCAGGCCCCCACAGTCAGTAAATGCTAGGCCAGCCAGCCTCAAAAACAGCTCAAGGACAAAGCCTGGGACTTCTCCAGGCCTGACCTAAAATGGGTAGCTATAACCCCCAGCTAACCCTAGCCATTTAAAGGTTATTAACATGGTTGCAACTCACATCAACCAATCCAAATCTGTTCCTATGTCTTCTGTAGACACCAAGACCCCCATTGCTTTAGCCTGTATAAAACTCTGCCCCATTGCTATTCAGGATCTCTCCTGTCTGCTGCTGTGTCAGACAGACAGAGAGGCCCGAGTTAACTCCCAACAATAAAAAGACTCTTTGCTTTTGCCTTGGTTTTCGTCTCTCGATGGTCTTTGAGGACTCTGGGTACAACAAGATGAGCCTGTTTGACAGACATTGTGAGCCATCCTGCTGCTGAGCAGGTGACAGTCCCAGTGTTTGGAGGAACCAACATTTCCCTTCATCCTCCTCCTCCTTCCTTGTCTTTGTTCCGGATGGGGACATCCTGTGTATCTCAGGCTGCCCTGGAAGGTGTGATCATCCTGTCTCCGACTTCTCTCTGCTCAGACAGACAATGACAGTTGCCAGCTGCCATCCTCACCCTGAAGGGTTTTAGCCTTTGTTTATTTGTTTAGTTTTCTTTAAAACAACTTTTTTTTTTTTTTTTGAAACAGGTGTTCTGTGTGTATCCTTCATTGTCCTGGAACTAGTTTTGTAGACTAGGCTGGCCTGGAATCATAGATATCTACCTTGAAGGTGACCCCAAATAGTGAAGGCTTCCTCTAGAACCCTTAAGTAGGCACAAACTCAAACACTCGTTTTCACAGAGAATTCCTTTATTAAGCGAGTGGAGAAAAGTTACAGTGACTGGAGGCAGAAAGCAGCACCAATGACCTTGCAGGGGTAATTTTGAAGAGGAGAAGGGGAGGTCTGTGGTAGAATGGGCTAGGATGTGCTGGTAAAGAGATAGGGTATAAGGGAGAATGGTAAAGTGTAGCACCAGTTCTTATTGGTCTTAATAATAAAATCACAGAGTCAGATATCGGGGTAAATGCTGAAAGATCAGAGACAAAGGAGCAATCCACAACCACCTCTCACCTCTCCAACTCCTCAGCCTGAAAGGGGGGCTGAGCTCCTGTCTCCTCCTGCTGTATAGCCCTCTCTCTGCCCAGCCTTATCTCTTCTTGTCTCCACCTCCCTAGTGCTGGGATTAAAGGCCTGTGCCTCCACTGCCTGCCTGCTAGTGTCTAGTTCCAGACGCTGATCTCCAGGTCTGAGTTTTATTTATTAGAGCACAACCAAAATATCACCCCAAAAGGGATATGGGAGAGGGGGAGGGACAGAAAAAGGGTGAAGGATATTTGTCCCAGAGAGACAAAGGACTGCCTGTGTCATTGTGGAGGTTAAGGCCAGAGGATGATGAGTTCAAAGCTGACCTGTGCCATGTCACAAGAATGTGCAATATAAACAGAAGGTGGGAGTAGGGAGGCCAGAGAACATGGCAGTGTGAATTTAGTTCTACATGCCAATCACCTTCTATTTAACCCACTGGCCAGAGAATGCTCACTGGTCTAGGTCTGGGCATTTGATGACTAAGAGCTGACAAGGGAAGCTGGGGAGAAAGCAGGTTGTTTTTGCCACCTTGTCCCCTCGTGGATATAGCAATTAATAATGTGCTGTGGGATGGTCTTTCTGTATGCTGTGAGGATGTGGTGCTACTGCTGGTTAATAAAGAAGCTGTTTGGCAACACAGGTTAAGAGCCAGTTTGGAAATCCAAGCAAAGATACAGGGAGAAGTAATGTGGAGTCAGGGAGCAGCTGTGGACTGTGGGGCGGTGGGTGGAGGTGGAGGAAGATGTAATGGAACACAGGCAAGGACAGGAGACAGTCAGGGTGATACAAAGATGAATAGAAACAGGTTCATTTAAGATGAAAGAGCTTGCTAGTAAGTAGTCTGAGTCATAACCCAAGCAGTTTGTAATTAATGTAAGCCTCTGTGTGTTTATTTGGGAACGGCTGTGGGACACAGAGAAAGTTCTGGCTACAGGAGTAGACATGCTCTTTCTTTATAAATTATAATTCTACATAATATATAAATGTCCTCCATTCAAAATGTGTATATGTGTGCACCCATATAGAGGGAAGGAAGGACATTCTTTTTTTAAAAAATTAATTAATTAATTAATTTTTCTATTATCAGGTTGATACAGTATAAATTCTTATCCTAATAGTGAAATGTTTCATTGAGGCTTGTAATTGAGTAAAACCAAAACTTATTATAAGCCACAGTCATCCTAGGGTCTCCCCTGCTATTTAGCCTCCCTGGTTCTGTGGGTTGCAGTCTGATTGTTCTTTGCTTTATATCTAGTATCCACTTAAGAGTGAGTACATACCATGTTTGTCCTTCTGGGTTTGGGTTACCTCATTCAGGATGATATTTTCTAGTTCCATCCATTTGCCTGCAAATTTCATGCTGTCATCGTTTTTCTCTACTGAGTAGCACTCCATTGTGTATATGTGCCATATTTTCTTAATCCATTCTTCAGTTGACGGGCATCTAGGTTGTTTCCAGGTTCTGGCTATTACAAATAGTGCTGCTATGAACATAGTTGAGCATGTACCTTTGTGGTATGATTGAGCATTTCTTGAGTATATGCCCAAGAGTGGTATGGCTGGGTCTTGAGGTAGATTGATTCCCAATTTTCTGAGAAACCGCCATACTGATTTCCACAGTGGTTGTACAAGTTTGCATTCCCACCAACAGTGGAGGAGTGTTCCCTTTGCTCTGCATTCTCTCCAACATAGACTGTCATTAGTGTTTTTGATCATAGCCATTCTGACAGGTGTAAGGTGGTATCTCAGAGTCATTTTGATTTGCATTTCTCTGATGATTAAGGATGTTGAGCATTTCTTTAAAAATCTTTCAGCCATTTGTGATTTTTTTTTGAGAATTCTCTTTAGCCCATTTTTTAATTGGATTGTTCAGTATTTTGATGTCTAGTTTCTTGAGTTCTTTATATACTTTGGAGATCAGTCCTCTGTCAGATGTGGGGTTGGTGATGGTCTTTTCCATTCTGTAGGCTGTCTTTTCTCCCTCATGAACATCGATGCAAAAATACTCAAACAAAATATTGGCAAACCAAATCCAAGAACACATCAAAGAAATTACCCACCATGACCAAATAGGTTTCATGACAGGGATGCAAGGATGGTTCAGCATATGAAAATCTGTCGATGTAATAGACCATATAAACAAACTGAAAGAAAAACACCACATGATCATCTCACTAGATGCTGAAAAAGCCTTTGACAAAATCCAACACCCCTTCATGATACAGGTCTTAGAGAGATCAGGAATACAAGGAACATTCCTAAACATAATGAAGGCAATTTACAGCAAGCCAACAGCCACCATCAAATTAAATGGAGAGAAACTCAAAGTGATTCCACTAAAGTCAGGAACAAGACAAGGCTGTCCACTCTCCCCATATTTATTCAATATAGTACTAGAAGTTCTAGCTAGAGCAATAAGACAACAAAAGGAGATCAAAGGGATACAAATTGGAAAGGAAGAAGTCAAACTTTCACTATTTGCAGATGATATGATAGTATACATAAGTGACCCCAAAAATTCTACCAGGGAACTCCTACAGCTGATAAACTCCTTCAGTAAAGTGGCAGGATACAAGATCAACTCAAAAAAATCAGTAGCCCTCCTATACACAAATGATAAAAGGGCTGAGAAAGAAGTCAGAGAAACATCACCCTTTACAATAGCCACAAATAATATAAAATACCTTTGGATAACACTAACTAAACAAGTGAAGGACTTTTTGATAAGAACTTTAAATCTCTAAAGAAAGAAACTGAAGAAGATATCAGAAAATGGAAGGATCTCCCATGCTCATGGATAGGTAGGATTAACATAGTAAAAATGTCAGTCTTACCAAAAGCAATCTACAGATTCAGTGCAATCCCCATCAAAATCCCAACACAATTCTTCACAGACTTGGAAAGAAAAATACTCAACTTCATATGAAAAAGCAAAAGACCCAGGATAGCTAAAAGAATCCTGTAAAATAAAGCAACCTCTGGAGGCATCACCATCCCTGACCTCAAGCTCTACTATAGAGCTATAGTAATAAAAATAGCTTGGTACTGGTATAAAAACCGACATACAGACCAATGAAATTGAATTGAAGACCCTGACATTAATCCACGCACATATGAACATCTGATTTTTGACAAAGAACCCAAACTATTCAATGGAAAGAAGAAAGTATCTTCAACAAATGGTGCTGGCATAACTGGACGCCAATATGTAAAAGATTACAAATAGATCCATATCTGTCACCATGAACAAAACTCAAGTCTAAGTGGATCAAAGACCTCAACATAAATCCAGTTACACTAAATTTAATAAAAGAATAAGTAGAAAGTACTCTTGAACACATTGGCACAGGAGGGACATTCTTTCAATGATATGGACTCTTTTGCTCCAGATTCAGGCCTTCAGGGCACTTTTCTGGGCTCAGAATTCAGAGATTCAGGGCTGGTGGTACAGCTTGGAGGTTCTGAGGTCCATCTGAAAACCCTGGTAAACATGCAGCATATTCTGGCATGTGATGGTAAATCTAGTGCCAAGGAGGAAAAGACAGGTGGAGCCACAGGGCTTCCTGGCCCGGAGGTCTGCACAGATGATGAGTCCTGGTCCATTGAGAAAGTTGTCTTTAAGGAGATAGATGCCATCCAGAGGATGATGCCAGAGATAGACCTCTGGAATCCTCATGCACATCACATCTAGGCATGTACCCACAGGACAGCACACACACACACACACACACACACACACACACACACACACACACACTTTTTATGTAGGGTAGTACAGGCTGGTTCTGAGGCCACATGATCTGAAGCTCCACCCTGTGCCCCACCCCCTGTCATAGCCTCAGACTCCCTCAATCTCTATCACCAGATGCCTCTGTCAACTGCTGTCCTCACACTGCTGCCGCGGACATCTGCTTCTACAGAGGTAATTGTTGTTGGTGTGGACTGAGTCTCTGTCTGCTTTTGTATCTCTCTGCGTCCAGGGAAAGGCTTTCTCTGGACACTTGCTATGTCCATCATCAGTCCCTGGGATCCTGCAGCTCAGCCCAGATCCCCAATAACTCCCTTACCTAATTGCAGTGACTCTGGGCCATGGTTCTCATTGTCCTGCAGCAGGTGAGCACCTCTGTGGCCAGACTGGGCTGGCTGGTGGCCCTTTGGAGGTGTGTGCTACCCATGTGAAGGGTGACAATATTTCCTGAATGCCAGACAGGACTAGAATCCTATGTTAGGCGGGGTCTATGGCAAATGTACCAGGTTCACAGACAATGCAGCATGCAGTATAAAAACCATGGCTACTGGGTCACATCAGCTCAGTGCCACAGGTGTCTCAGGTCCTCATGGTCATCTGTATAATGGAATGGCTTTGCTGCTGTGTATATTTGAGGTTGAGTGTCATCATGGCTGTCTAATGACACAGGTGATGTCATGATTGTGAGGAGGGTGGGTGTCATGATCCTGGGGCTGGCCTGCAGCCAATGGTGCCCATGTCCTGGAGAACACACAACTTCATCTATGGCTGCTCCAATGCACTCTTGGGCTCCCTGCAGAAAGCAGAGTAGGGTGTCTGGCTCTACCCAGGCTGATGCAGCTCCACGCTGCTGATGCTTGGAGGAGCCCTGCCCTTGTGGAAGGCCCCGGCTGAGAAGGAATTGCTCAGTCCCAGGATCAGCCCTGGATCCTCCACCCAGCAGGAGAGCAGAAGGGGGGCCTCTGTCTACATGTCGCCCTGTTTATCCTTGAGATCAACTCAGACTATGTTCTAGTGTGCCTGAGTGCTCTTTCTTTCTCTCTTCCTCCCTCCCTCTTTCCCTCCCTCTCTCTCCTTCTTCCTCCACCCTTTCTGACAGTGTTACTCTGTCCTAACTGCCCTTAACTCATTCTGTATACAGGCTTACCTGGACCTTACAGAGATAGACTGCCTCTGCCTCCCAAGTGCTGGGATTAAAGGTGTTTGTACCTCCATCCAGACAGTTTGCCTCTCTGTCTGTCATAAAACACTGACACAAAACAACCTGGGCATAGAAAGGGCTTATTTTTTCCCACAGGATGCAGTCCATCATGGCGAGGATGTCATGGGGCAGGAGCATGAGGCAGGCGGTCACATCACATCGACAGTCAGGAAGCAGAGAGAGGTGATGCTGGGGCTCAGTCACTTTCTACTTTCCATTCATCTGGGACCCCAAACCATAGAATGGTGCTGCATACTGGGTGAGGATTCTCATCTCAGTTACCCAGTCTAGGAATTCTCTCAGATATTCTCAGAGGTTTGTTTCCATGGTGATTCTACATCCTGATAAGTTGACAAGATGGAACCTCACATCAGATATAGCAGTGCATGGGACCACAGGAGGTCTCTGTTTGGTGTGCAGCTGACCAATGTTCTTTTTCTGTATTGTGTCCTCAGATCCCCAGAACTCAGTAACCTAGGATGGCTTAGGCAATTAGGAGGGTTGTCACCTGACTTCCCAGAATCCTGGCCAGCTATTCTAGCCTAATTGGTGAACTGGAGGCCATTGAGGGACCTCATCTCAAAGGTGGTGGATAGAGTTCCTGAAGATGACAACAGAGGTTGTCCTCTGTGTCCACACTCTTGTGTCCACCTGTGTTTGAAGACACACAGAAACATGTACCCACACACATGAATATGCACACACACATGAATATGCACACACATCAATATGCACACACACATTAAAAAGAGTACAGAGATCTGATCCCCTGAGGCCTGTGCACTGAAACTCCCCCCTCTCCCCATCCTCTGCCAAATCCCATATCAGCTGAACCTATTTCACCAGGACGCTGTGTCAACTGCTGAGGTCCCTCCTGTTGGTGACATGTCTGACTCTATAGTGACCCTCATTTCTGTTGCTGGTTCTCAGGACAGCTCACTGTGGACGTGTTGAAAATCCATCTTCAGCCATTGAAATCCTGCAGCTGGGAGTCAGATCCCCTCTGTCCTCTGTGTCCTGTGTCCAGCAGACTATGAGCCATGGGTCACCAGGAACTGGAAACAGCCAGCTTCTCTCTGGCCCTGCTGGGCTGGCTAGTGGCCATTATCAGCTGTGTCCTGCCCTTGTGGCGTGTGATAAAAGTTTCTGAAGAGACCAGCATTTGGGAGGGTTTGTGGAAATTGTGTGAGGCTGAAGGACTCATAATCTCGAGGTGCATGCCCTACGACACAAACCCAGTACTGCCTCTGGACCTGCAGGGGTCTCGAGTTCTGGTGGTCATCTGCATCATCGTCACCTGCCTGGGTCTGCTGCTGTACATGATCGGGGATGAACGCATGTCATGTGTGTCAAATATGAATGATGAAGTAAAGATCAAGTTGGCGGCAAGTGGGTTGTTCCTGGGGGCTGGTCTGCTGCTGCTGGTGCCTCTGACCTGGGTAACACACAGTGTCATGGCCAACTCCCAAATGGTCGTCCCATGGAAATCAAGGATGGGAACCTCACTCTACCTGGGCTGGCTCAGCTCCCTGCTGCTTCTGCTGGGAGGGGTCCTTCTGGTAAAGGCCCTCTTGTGGTACCTGGCCCCAACTAACCATGACTAGCCCAGTCCCAGTGAGGGATCCTAAAATATCCAGCCTAGTCATTCAGTGGAATCAAACAATGACCAGACAAGACTTTCTGAGGGTTCCAGGGAAGGGCTCTCTTCAGACAACAACAATGCATACGGTGGGCCAGTCTCTGTGTTTTGGATTTGTTCATCTGTAGACAGCCCAGATCACCTTGTGACCTATTCTGTAGCTGTTTCCCTCTGACTGAAACACCTTTGGCCTGAGGGAAGAAGGAGAACCAGGAAGCTCTAAACCTCGAGTGCCCTCCTCAGTCTCAGGGAACTAGTGCTGGGGATACAAGGGGAGAGAAAACTCCTCCATGGACCTGGCTGCAAACTGGCCCAGGGGACCTCCTGGATGCAGCTGTCATGAGTCAGCACACTGTTGTGGTGCATTTCCTGTGGATGCAGCTGATGAGTCACCCATGAACATGGGACCCCAATAAAGTCACTGGTCCCCTAAGCTGGACTGGGATGGAGTCATTTCAGCGTCTGCAGTGACTATCTGCGTCTGGGTTACTAGATTCAGACTGAAGGTTAACACTAGGTTGTTAGTGCCAACTGCTGGCTGTTGGGGTCTGGGCAAGCAGAGACTGAACCTGGCTGCCACCTGCATGGCCCCCTCTGATACCCTTCCTAAGTCCTTTTCCCAGAGCTCCCCTCTCAAATTACTGATAGTCTGTGGCCCTGGCACGTCTGCCGCCTGCTTACAGAAGATAAGGCTGGATAATGGTAACCACCTTCCCCTGGCTGGAGGTCACTGTGGTGCTATGGTAACATGTAAGTCAGCCCATGGAGAAGTATAGCCTGGCTAAGTTTATTGAGATGGAGTGTGTGTGTTTGTGTGTATGTGTGTGTGTGTGTGTGTGTGTGTGTGTGTGTGTGTGTGTGACCAAGGACTGTGTCAGGTGTCCCTATAATTCAAATTTCCCACTGTTTCCTGAGATGAGGTCTCTTTAGCACCCACCAGTTAGGCCTGCTTGACCAGCCAAGAATCTATAGTCTCCTGCTGTGTGTTTCTCTCTAGAGCACGGATGACAGGTGTGTGCCCCACACCAGTGTTTCACAGGGGTGCTGCATCTGAACTCAGGTCCTCATGCTGTAACAACTGCTCCATCTGCCATCCCCTCAGATGGACACTGACCTGGAATTACACTTGTCCCCTCAGATGGACACTGACCTGGAATTACACTTGTCCCCTCAGATGGACACTGACCTGGAATTACACTTGTCCCCATAGACCTTGGCCCAGTCTCTCACCCCCTCCTCCTCATATTTCCTCTGTCTAAACCATGCTTTTCTGCCACAGTGCTGCCTCAGGTGTGGTCAGGGCTGCCCAGCACAGCTGTGGCTTTCCTCAGAGGCTCCCACTGTGTGTGTTCTGGAGCAGGGGATGGCTGTGTGTGGAAAGGCAGGGCTGGGTGTTCCACATCGGCTGAGTGACTCCTGTGAACTCGGGGGTCTTTGTTTCTCTTCCTGTTGCTGACACAATATGTCTCCCAGAGGCGACTTCAGGAGGGAAGAAAGGGTCCATTTTGACTCACAATTGAGGACACAACAGAGAAAGTGTGGGAACAGGAGTGTGAGGCGGCTTGTCACACTCCATCTGCAGTCAGGGAGGAGAGGGAGATGGATGCTGGGGCTCAGCTTGTCTCCATTGATTTTCAGTGTGTGCGCACGCACAAGTGTAGCAGGTTGAGACAGGGAGGGTCTCAATATATGGCCAACATTGCCTCGGGCCTTGTTGTGTAGACCAGACTAGATTATTACTCTCAGATATCCACTTGCCTCTTCCTCTTGTATTTGTAGAATTCTGATCCCAAGGAAGGGTGGGGGTGGCCCCAGGCCCTGGGCTAGAGCCTGAGTGAGGGATTAGTGAGCACTGGGCTGTGCAGAGGAGTGGACTCTGAGAAGTTGGGGAAAGGTGGCCTTGGGTCCTCCATGGAATCGGATTGCCCTACTGTCTGTGCAGAAGTTTCCAGCTGATGCAGTGAAGGGGTCCCAGCTCTTGGCTCCTAGGGTCCTAAGAGATTGAGAGAACCAGGCAGACACCACAACAGACTGCTCAGTCTTCTCTCAGAGACCAGGCCTCAATTTCAGTTTCCTGGGACTGAGCAAGCAGTTTCTGGGAGGGCCATGAAC
This sequence comes from Peromyscus eremicus, assembly GCF_949786415.1. Taxonomy (NCBI): domain Eukaryota; kingdom Metazoa; phylum Chordata; class Mammalia; order Rodentia; family Cricetidae; genus Peromyscus; species Peromyscus eremicus. The sequence goes on along the minus strand of NC_081438.1, from coordinate 24,458,198 downwards.
AAAAGACAATCACTGATGCCCTGTCAGCAGGGACAGGGAGATAGGATGCACCAAGCCTGGGCCACTGAGCCAGCCCCCACAGTCAGTACCTGCTAGGCCAGCCAGCCTCAACAGCAGCTCAAGGAGAAAGCCTGAGACTTGTCCAGTCCTGCCCAAAAATGGGTAACTGTAACCCCCACCAAAACATAGCCAATTAAAAGTTACTAACATGATTGCTACTCACATAAACCAGTCCAAATCTGTTTCTATGTAGTCTGTAGACCCTACGACCTGCCCATTGCTTTACCCTGTAAAAACCCTGCCCCATTGCTATTCAGGATTTCTCCTTCTCTCCTGCTTCATCAGACAGACAGAGAGGCCCGAGTTAATCACAACAATAAAAAGACCCTTTGCTTTTGCATTGGATTTGGTCTTTTGATGGTCTTTGGGGACTCTGGGTACAACAAGATGAGCCTGTTTAACAGACACTGTGAGCCATCCTGCTGCTGAGCAGGTGACAGTCCCAGTGTTTGGAGGAACCCATCCTCTCCCTTTATCTTCCTCCTCCTTCCTTGTCTTTGTTCCCCATGGGGACATCCTGTGTATTTCAGGCTGCCCTGGAAGGTGTGGTCATCCTGTCTCAGACCTCTCTGTGCTCAGAGAATCACAGTTTTCAGCCACCATCCTCACTCTGAGGGGTTTTGGCTTTTATTTGTTTGTGTTTATTTTTTTTTAAAAATTTTGAAACAAGGTTTCTGTGTGTATCGTTCCTTACCCTGCAACTCGTTTTTTAAACCAGGCTGATTGGGATCATAGAGATCTGCCTTGTCGGACACCCCTGAATAGTGGGGCTTCCTCCAGGACCCTGGAATCGACACAAACCACACTCAAACACCTGTTTTCACAGAGAGATCATTTATTAAGTGGGGAAGAAAAGTTAAAGTGTCTGCTTTCTGACTCTGGCAGAAAACAATAGCAAATGGCCTTGCAGGTGTAATTTTTGAGAGGAGGAAAATGGGAGGTCTGTGGTAGAATGGGCTACGATGTGGTGGTAAAGGAGACAGGGTATGAGGAAGAAGGGGGAATTGTCGTGTTAGTTCTAATAGGTCTCAATAATAAAAACCTGGAGTCAGATATCGGGGTAAATGCTCAAAGATCAGTGAGACAAAGGAGCAAGACAAAGTCATATCGCACGTCACGTCACCAATTCCTCAGCCTAAAGTGGAGCCAAGCTTCTGTCTCCTCCTGCCTTATATTCCTCTCTCTGCCCAGCCATATCACTTCCTTTCTCCACATTCCTAATGCTGGGATTAAAGGTCTGTGACCCCCAAACGCTTGGATTAGAGGCATGAGACCCCAAGTGCTGGGATTAAAGGTGTGCCGCCACTGCCTGGCCTCTAGTGGTTGGCTGCACACTCTGCCCTCCAGGCCAGCTTTATTTATTAGAGCACAACAAACTATTACCATAAATGGGACATCGGAGAAGGGGGAGAGGACAAGGAAAAGGGGGAAGGGACATTGTCCCAGAGAGACAAAGGACTGCCTCTGTATAGAGGGGAGACAGAGGTGGCCCATAGGAAAATGGGAGTTTATAAAGGTAGATTGGGAAAACCCGAGATAGGATGAGGTGTTTAAATTTAATTGGGCATGTTAATCAGGTGAACCAAAGGGGTTCTTGATTGCTGGACTTTGGTAGTTAGCCTCAGGAACAGGAAGTGGCCAAATAAGTAAAAGACCTGGTGGCTAGTTTATGGAATACAATCTAACAGTTTTCTATAAGGCAGAGGGAATGGTGGAGAAGGGCAAGGCCTGCCAGAGCCACATGCTGAGTGGGCTGGACTCCCTTCACACCTCCTCCAGCCTTCCCGTGCCGGGATTAAAGGTGAGTGTCACAGGACCCAGCATATTTTAGTTTCAGTTTGGTAGAAAGGATGCCATGCTCAGGCTGGCCTTGAACTAACAAAGATCTGGCTGCCTCTGTCCCCAAGGCAGCCAACTGCCTCCAGGTATTGTGCTGACCATACCTACTCCACTCACAACAGGCAGGGCTTTTCATTGGCCTGGAGCTTGTGGATTCAGCCATATGGTTTGGACACTCCATACCAGTATCTTCTGGTCCCCACCTTCACAGTGCCCAGATGACAATCCCACTCTGCTACACCTCACTTTTTAAATGTAGGTTCTGTGATCAAACTCACATGGTCATGCCTGCATGCTGTGTTCTAGTTTACTCTTTGTTAGGGAGATAAACACCATGAGCAAAGCAAGTTGGGAAAGAAAAGTGTCTTTTTCTTCAGCTTATGGGGAGGATGCTGGAAGCAGGAACTGAAGCAGAGACCGTGAGGTACATCTCTTCCTGGCTTGTTCCCTTTCTTATACAACTCAGGCCCACGTGTCTAAAGATAGTACTGTCCTAAGTGGGCTGGGCCCTCCCATGTCAATTAATAGCCCTGAAAATGCCCCACAGCTCTGCCCAGAGAACGACCTGATGGAGTCAATTCTTCAGGTGAGGATCCCTCTTTCCAGGTGTCAAGTTGAAAACCTTGATTAGCTATGAGTTGTGGGAAGCATTTGACTGGCTGAGCTATCTGCTTCAGGTTTTCTGTCTTTATCTGTCTGTCTCTACTTGTCTCTGTGTGTCTGTGTGTCCCGGTTATTTTATTTTTATTTACTGATTTATTCAATCTTTTTTTTATTTGTTTATTGTCTTCTTGATGCAAGCTAGCGTCATTAGGGAAGAGGGACTCGCAATTGAGAATGTGTCTCCATAAGATTGGATTCTAAACATGGATGTCAGGAATTCTCTCCACTGTGAATGGTAGCATCCCTAGGCAGGTAGTGCTGGGTTGTATAAGAGGTCAGACTGAGTGTAGTGTTTCCCCATACCTTCTGCTCAGTCCTCCCCTGGCTTCCCACAGTGGATTGTGACCAGCGACACATAACCCTGACAACCCCTTTCCTCCATCACAGCAGTAGAAACTCTAAGACACTCTGTCTTCGTCTGTCTCTGGGTGTCCCACATTACCTCAGTGTTGCCTGGTACTGGGCACTTTTGTCCCCGGGGCACATTTGGTGTGGGAAGTGTACAGCAGGCTTTGAGGAAACCCTGATTTTTGAGGGCAGCATCACATTCCATTTGGAATCTGTTCTAGATAATGGGTGTGAGGAGAGTGTGTGGGGACAACTTCAGCTCCCACTGGACATGAATGAATGAATGAATGAATGAACGTTGCCTGGCAGGTCCCTCAGGAGAGGACACGCTCAGGTCCAATGTAGAAAACAGAATGGTCAATGTGGTCTGGGGTCAGTGATGCCATCAGGGACCCAGCCATGTCACTGTTTTTCTCTGTCACCTCTGCTCCCAAGCCTTGGTGCCCAGTCTGTCAGCTCATCATGCTGGACACTTCTTTACAGGACAAAGGGGACAATCTGGGACCTTAGTGTAATATACCTGAGCATCATCATTGTGGAGGTCAAGGAGAAAAGACAGTAAGTTCAACGCTGACCTGTGTTATGTCACTGGAGTGTGCCATTAAAAATGTAAGGAGGGAGTAGGGAGGACAGAGACCTTGACAATGTGAATCTAGTCCTACCTGTCAATCACCGTGCGGAGTCTTCTACTGCAACCCATTGGCCAGGGAATGGTCACTGGTCCAGCGTGGGCATGAGCTGGCCATGCACAGAGCAGGGAAGCTGGGGACAGAGCAGTCTGTTTTTCCAAACTTGTCTCTACTTAGGTCAAAAATTAGAAGTAGGGAGGATCTATTTTACTCAATTATTACTTTATACTATAAATATTTATATAAATAAGTTATACATAATGTGTGTATGTGGGCACCCATATGGAGGGAAGAAAGGAGCTTCTTTTAATAATGTGGAGTCTTTTGCTGTAGATTGGGCATATAGGGGACTCTGCTGTTCTGGGCTCTGAATACAGAGACCAAGGTTTGGGGTAGACCTTGGAGGACCTGATATCAATCTGAAAACCCTGGTAAACATGCAGCACATTCTGGCATGTGATGGTAAATCTAGTGTCAAAGGGAAAAGACAGGTGGAGCCACAGGGCTTCCTGGGCAGGAGGTCTGCACAGTTGATGAGGCCTGGTCCATTGAGAAACTTGTCTTTAAGGAGATAGTGGCATCCTGAGGATAATGTCAGAAGTAGTCCTCTGGTCTCCTCATGCACATTCCTTCTAGGCATGCACACACACACACACACACACACACACACACACACACACACACAAACACAGGCACACACAGTTTTTTCATAAACTAGTACAGGCTGATTCTGAGGCCACATGATATGAAGCTCCACCCTGTGCCCCACCCCCTGTCATAGCCTCAGACTCCCTCAATCTCTATCACCAGATGCCTCTGTCAACTGCTGTCCTCACACTGCTGGCCCGGACATCTGCTTCTACAGAGGTAATTATTGTTGGTGTGGACTGAGTCTCTGTCTGCTTTTGTATCTCTCTGCCTCCAGGGAAAGGCTTTCTCTGGACACTTGCTGTGTCCATCATCAGTCCTTGGGATCCTGAAGCTCAGCCCAGATCCCCACTGTCTCCCTTTCCTAACTGCAGTGACTCTGGGCCGTGGTTCTCAAGACCCTGCAGCAGGTGAGAATCTCTGTGGACAGACTGGGCTGGCTGGTGGCCCTTTGGAGCTGTGTGCTACCATGTGAAGGGTGACAATATTTCTTGAATGTGAGACAGGGTAGAATCGTATGTTAGGCGGGGTCTATGACAAATGTACCAGGTTCACAGACTATGTAGCATGCAGTAGAAAGACCATGGCTACCTGGTCACATCAGCTCAGCCCACAGGTGTCTCAGGTCCTCATGGTCATCTGTATAATGGAATGGGTTTGCTGTTGTGTATGTTTGAGGTTGAGTGTCAACATGGCTGCCTAATGACAGAGGTGATGTCATGATTGTGAGGAGGGTGGGTGCCTTGATTTTGGTGCTGACCTGCAGCCAATGGTATCCATGTCCTGGAGAACACACAACTTCATCTGTGGCTGCTCCAATGCACTCTTGGGCTCCCTGCAGAAAGCAGAATAGGGTGTCTTGCTCTACTCAGGCTGGGCCAGCTCCCTGATGCTGTAGTTTGGAGGAGCCCTGTCTTTGTGGAAGGCCCCAGTTGAGAATGAATTGTTCAGTCCCAACAGCAGACCTGGCTTCCTCCACCCAGCAGGAGAGCAGAATGTGGGCCTCTGTGTACAAGTTGTCTCTGTTTATCCTTGAACTCAGCTCAGACTATGTTCTAGTGTGACTGAGTACTTTCTTTCTCTCTTCATCTTTCCCTCCCTCTTTCTCCTTCTCCCCCACCCTCTCTGACAGTGTTACTCTGTCCTAGCTGATCCATAACTCAATCTGTACACAAAGCTAGCCTGGACCTCACGCAGATATACCTGTCTCTCCCTCCCAAGTGCTGGGATTAAAGGTGTTTGCACCACCATCCAGACAGTTTGCCTCTCTGTCTGCCAAAAAACGCTGAATCAAAACAACCTGGCAAAGAAAGGGCTTATTTGTCCTCCAGGATGCAGTCCATCATGGCGAGGATATCGGGGGTAGGAGCATGAGGCAGGAAGTCACATCACATCCACAGTCAGGAAGCAGAGAGAGGTGATGCTGGGGCTCAGTCACTTTCTACTTTCCATTCATCTGGGACCCCAAACCATAGAATGCTGCTGCGCACGGGGTGAGGATTCTCACCTCAGTATCCCAGTCTAGGAATTCTCTCAGATATTCCCAGAGATTTGTTTCCATGCTGACTCTACATCATGGTAACTTGACAAGATGGAATATTATATCAGATATAGTAGTGCACGGAACACAGGAGGTCTCTGTTTGGTGTGCAGCTGACCAATGTCCCTTTCCTATATTGTGTCCTCAGATCCCCCAGAATTCAGTACCCATAGATGGTTTAGGGAATTAGGAGGGTTGTCACCTGACTTTGAAGTCCCTGGCCAGCTATTCTAGCCTAATTGGTGAACTGGATGCCATTGAGGGACCTCATCTCAAAGGTGGTGGATAGAGTTCCTGAAGATGACCACAGAGGCTTTCCTCTGTGTCCACAGTCTTGTGCTCACATGTGCACAAGAGAAACATGTACCCACACACATGAATGTGCACATACACATCAATATGCACACACACGTTGAAGAGAGTACAGAGATCTGATCCCAGGAGGCCTGTGCACTGAAACTCCTCCCTCTCCCCACCCTCTGCCAAATCCCATATCAGCTTAACCTATTTCACCAGGACGCTGTGTCAACTGCTGAGGTCCCTCCTGTTGGTGACGAGTCTGACTCTGTAGTCACCTTCACACCTGTTGCTGGTTCTCAGGACAGCTCACTATTGACATGGTGAAACTCTATCCTCAGCCCTTCGAATCCTGCAGCTGAGAGTCAGATCCCCTCTGTCCTCTGTGTCCTGTGTCCAGCAGAGTATGAGCCATGGCTCACCCAGTACTGGAAGCAACCAGCTTCTCTCTGGTCAAGCTGGGCTGCCTAGTGGCCGTTATCAGCTGTGGCCTTCCCTTTTGGCGTGTGATGAAAATTTCGGAAGAGACCAGCCTTTGGGAGGGCCTGTGGAATTTGTGTGAGGCTAACGGACTCCAGAGAGTGAAGTGCATGCGGTACAGTTCACGCCTGGAACTGCCACAGGACCTGCAGGTGTCTCGAGTTCTGGTGGTCATCTGCATCATCATCACCTGGCTGGGTTTTCTGCTGTACAAGATCGGGAATAAATCCAAGTTATGTGTGTCAAATGTGAATGATACAAAAAAGATCAAGATGGCTGCAAGTTGGTTGTTCCTGGGGGCTGGTCTGCTGCTGCTGGTGCCTCTGTCCTGGGTCACACACAGTGTCATCCCTGGCATGGCCAACACTGAAATGGTTACCCTATGGAAATCAGAGATGGGAGTCTCACTCTACCTGGGCTGGCTCAGCTCCCTGCTGCTTCTGCTGGGAGGGGCCCTTCTGGGAGGGGCCCTGCTCTGATACCAGGCCCCAAGTAACAATGACCAGCCCAGTCCCAGGGAGGGATCCTACAAGATCCAGCCTAGTCATTCAGTGGACTCAAACAATTACCAGACAAGTCTTTCTGAGGATTCCTGGGAAAAGCTATTGTTAGACATCTTCTAGGCATAAGGTGGCCCAGTCTCTCTGTGTTTTGGATTTCTCAATCTGTAGGCAGCTCAGACCACCATGTGACTCATTCTCTAGCTGTTCCCCTCTGACTGAAACACCTTTGGCCTGAGGGAAGAAGGAGAACCAGGAAGCTCCAACCTCGAGTCCCTCCTCAGCCTCAGGGAACTAGTGCTGGGGATACAAGGGGAGAGAAAACTCCTCCATGGACCTGGCTGCAAACTGGCCCAGGGGACCTCCTGGATGCAGCTGTCATGAGTCAGCACACTGTTGTGGTGCATTTCCTGTGGATGCAGCTGATGAGTCACCCATGAACATGGGACCCCAATAAAGTCACTGGTCCCCTAAGCTGGACTGGGATGGAGTCATTTCAGGGTCTGCAGTGACCTCTGCATCTGTGGTGACTGGAAACAGACTGAAGGTTAATACTAGGATGTTAGTGCCAGAGCTGCTGGCTGTTGGGGGAGGGGCAAGCAGAGACTGAGCCAGGCTGCCACCAGCCTGGCTCCCTCTGATACCCTCCCTAAGATATTCTTGTCCCAGAGCTCTCCTCTGAAATAACTGATAGTCTGTGGCCCTGACAGGTCTGCCGCCTGCTTGCAGAAGATAAGCCTGGGTACTGGTAACCACCTTCCCCTGGAGGGCAGTCACTGTGGTACTATGGTAACATGTAAGTCAGTCAGCTCATGGAGAAGTATAGCCTGGCTGAGTTCATTGAGATGCAGTGTGTGTGTGTGTGTGTGTGTGTGTGTGTGTGTGTCCAAGGACCATGTCAGGTGTCCCTATCAATCCAATCTCCCACTGTTTCCTGAGACAGGGTCTCTTTAGCACTCACCTGTGAGGCCTGCTTAGCTGACCAACACACTTCAGGGTCCTGCTGTGTGTTTCTCTCCAGAGCATGGATGACAGGTGTGTGCCCCACACCAGTGTTTCACAGGGGTGCTGCATCTGAACTCAGGTCCTCATGCTGTAACAACTGCTCCATCTGCCATCCCCTCAGATGGACACTGACCTGGAATTACACTTGTCCCCTCAGATGGACACTGACCTGGAATTACACTTGTCCCCTCAGATGGACACTGACCTGGAATTACACTTGTCCCCATAGACCTTGGCCCAGTCTCTCACCTCCTCCTCCTCATATTTCCTCTGTCTAAACCATGCTTTTCTGCCACAGTGCTGCCTCAGGTGTGGTCAGGGCTGCCCAGCACAGCTGTGGCTTTCCTCAGAGGCTCCCACTGTGTGTGTTCTGGAGCAGGGGATGGCTGTGTGTGGAAAGGCAGGGCTGGGTGTTCCACATTGGCTGAGTGACTCCTGTGAACTCGGGGGTCTTTGTTTCTCTTCCTATTGCTGGCACAATATGTCTCCCAGAGGCGACTTCAGGAGGGAAGAAAGGGTCCATTTTGACTCAATTGAGGATACAACAGAGAAAGTGTGGGAACAGGAGTGTGAGGCGGCTTGTCACACTCCATCTGCAGTCAGGGAGCAGAGGGAGATGGATGCTGGTGCTCAGCTTGTCTTCTCCTTTGATTTTCAGTGTGTGTGTGTGTGTGTGTGTGTGTGTGTGTGTGTGTGTGTGTAGCAAGTTGAGACAGGGTCACACTCTGTGGCCACAGTTACCTTGGACCTTGTTCTGTAGACCAGACTAGATTATCACTCCCAGATATCCACTTGCCTCTTCCTCCTGGATTTGTAGAATCCTGATCTCAAGGAAGGGTGGGGATGGGGTCCAGGCCCTGGAATAGAGCCTGAGTGAGGGATTAGTGAACACTGGGCTGTGCAGAGGAGTGGACTCTGAGAAGTTGGGGAAAGGTGGCCTTGGGACCCTCCGTGGATGTGATTGCCCTCTATGTCTGTGCAGAAGTTTCCAGCTGATGCAGTGAAAGAGTTCCAGCTCTTGGCTCCCATGGTCCTAAGAGATTGAGAGGACCAAGCAGCCACCACAACAGACTGCTCAGTCTTCTCTCAGAGACCAGGCCTCAATTTCAGTTTCCTGAGCAAGCAGTTTCTGGGAGGGCCATGAACAAAAGACAATCATGATACCCTGTCAGCAGTGACACAGAGATAGGATGCACCAAGCCTGGGCCACTGATCTAGCTCCCACAGTCAGTAAATGCTAGGCCAGAAAGCCTCTGTTGCAGCTCAATGAAAAAGCCTGGGACTTTTCCAGGCCTTCCCCCAAATGGTAACTGTAATCCCCACCTAACCCTAGCCAATTAAAAGTTACTAACATGATTGCCACCCACATAAACCAATCCAAATCTGCTCCTATGCAGTCTGTGGATCCCAAGACCCTCCATTGCTTTAGCCTGTATAAAACTGTGCCCCATTGCTATTCAGGGTCTCTCCTGTCTGCTGCTGTGTCAGATGGACAGAGAGTGTCAGACGGACAGAGAGGCCCGAGTTAACTCCCAACAATAAAAAGACTCTTTGCTTTTGCATTGGATTTGGTCTCTTGATGGTCTTTGGGGACTCTGGGTACAACAAGATGAGCCTGTTTGACAGACACTGTGAGCCATCCTGCTGCTGAGCAGGTGACAGTCCCAGTGTTTGGAGAAACCAACATTTCCCTTCATCCTCCTCCTCCTTCTTTGTCTTTGTTCCGGATGGGGACATCCTGTGTATCTCAGGCTGTCCTGGAAGGTGTGATCATCCTGTCTCCGACTTCTCTCTGCTCAGACAGAGAATGACAGTTGCCAGGTACCATCCTCACTCTGAGGGGTTTTAGCTTTTGTTTGGTTTTCTTTAAAACAACTTTTTTTTTTGAGACAGGGTTTCTGTGTGTATCCTTCATTGTCCTGGAACTAGTTTTGTGAACAAGGCTGGCCTGGAATCATAGATATCTGCCTTGAAGGTGACCCCAAAAATGGGGGCTTCCTCCTGGACCCTGGAATAGGCACAAACCTCACTCAAACACCTGTTTTCACAGAGAATTCCTTTATATAGCAAGTGGAGAAAAGTTACAGTGACTGGAGGCAGAAAGCAGCACCAATGCCCTTTCAGGGGTAATTTTGGAGAGGAGAAGGGGAGGTCTGTGGTAGAATGGGCTAGGATGTGCTGGTAAAGAGATAGGGTATAAGGGAGAAGGGGAAATTGTAGCACCAGTTCTAATTGGTCTTAATAAAATCCTAGATTCAGACATCGGGGTAAATGCTAAAAGATCAGAGACACAAAGGAACAATCCACAGCCACCTCTCACCTCTCCAACTCCTTAGCCTGAAAGGGGGGACCGAGCTCCTGTCTCCTCCTGCCTTATAGTCCTCTCTCTGCCCAGCCTTTTCTCTTCCTGTCTCCACCTCCCTAGTGCTGGGATTAAAGGCCTGTGCCTCCACTGCCTGCCTGCTAGTGTCTAGTTCCAGACGCTGATCTCCAGGTCTGAGCTTTATTTATTAGAGCACAACCAAAATATCACCTCAAAAGGAACATATGAGGGGGGGTGGGACAAGGAAAAGGGTGAAGGATATTTGTCTCAGAGAGACAAAGGACTGCCTGTGTCATTGTGGAGGTTAAGGCAGGAGGATCATGAGATCAAAGCTGACCTGTGCCATGTCACAAGAGTGTGAAATATAAACAAGGTGGGAGTAGGGAGGCCAGAGAACATGGCAGTGTGAATCTAGTCCTACCTGCCAATCAGCTTTGCCTTTAACCCACTGGACGGAGAATGGTCACTGGTCTAGGTCTGGGCATTTGATGGCCGAGAGCTAGCAAGGGAAGCTGGGGACAAAGCAGGTTGTTATTGTCACCTTGTCCCCACATGGACCAATCAGTTAGGAGTGTGCTGTGGGATGGTCTTTCTGTATGCTGTGAGGATGTGGTGCTACGGTTGGTTAATGAAGAAGCTGTTTGGCAACACAGGTTAAGAGCCATGTTGGAAATCCAAGCAAAGATACAGAGAGAAGAAATGTGGAGTCAGGGAGAAGCTGAGGATTTTGGGGTGGGGGGCTGGTGGTGGGAGGGGTTTTAGCAAGATGTAATGGAACACAGGTAAAGTCATGAGGCATGGGGTGATACAAAGATGATTAGAAATGGGTTCTTTTAAGATGAAAGAGCTATGTAGTAAGTAGCCTGAGCCATAACCCAAGCAGTGTGTAATTAATATACGCCACTGTGTGTTTATTCGGGAATGGCTGCAGAACACAGAAAAAGTTCGCAGTACAGGAACAGACATGCTCTTTCTTTCTAAATTATAATTCCACATTATATCTTGTTATATAAATGTCCTCTATTCAATATGTGTATAAGTGTGCACCCAAATAGAGAGAGAAGGAGGGAGATTCTTTCAATGTTATAGACTCTTTTGCTCCACATTCAGACCATCAGGGAACTATTCTGGGCTCAGAATACAGAGATCCTGGGCTGATGGTAGAGCTTGGAGGTCCTGAGGTCAATCTGAGAATCCTGGTAAATATGTAGCACATTCAAGCATGTGATGGTAAATCTAGTACCCAAGAGGAAAAGACAGGTGGAGCCACAGGGCTTCCTGGCCAGGTGGTCTTGCACAGTTGATGAGCCCTAGTCCATGAGATATTTGTCTTTAAGAAGATAGATGCCATCCAGAGGATGATGCCAGAGGGAGTCCTCTGGTCTCCTCATGCTCACCACATCTAGGTATGCACACTCAGAACAGCACACACACACACACACACACACACACACACACACATACACACATAGATAAACTTTTTACATAAGGCAGTACAGGCTGGTTCTGAGGCCACATGATCTGAAGCTCCACCCTGTGCCCCACCCCCTGTCATAGCTCAGACTCCCTCAATCTCTATCACCAGATGCCTCTGTCAACTGCTGTCCTCACACTGCTGGCCCGGACATCTGCTTCTACAGAGGTAATTGTTGTTGGTGTGGACTGAGTCTCTGTCTGCTTTTGTGTCTCTCTGCGTCCAGGGAAAGGCTTTCTCTGGACACTTGCTATGTCCATCATCAGTCCTCGGGATCCTGAAGCTCAGCCCAGATTCCCACTGTCTCCCTTTCCTAATTGCAGTGACTCTGGGCCATGATTCTCAAGGCCCTGCAGAAGGTCAGCACCTCTGTGGCCAGACTGGGCTGTCTAGTGGCTCTTTGGAGCTGTGTGCTACCATGTGAAGGGTGACAATATTTCTTGAATGTGAGACAGGGCAAGAATCCTATGTTAGGCGGGGTCTATGACAAATGTACTAGGTTCACAGACTATGTAGCATGCAGTATAAAGACCACGGCTACTGGGTCACATCAGCTCAGGCCCACAGGTGTCTCAGGTCCTCATGGTCATCTGTATGATAGAATGGGTTTGCTGTTGTGTATGTTTGAGGTTGAGTGTCAACATGGCTGCCTAATGACAGAGGTGATATCATGATTGTGAGGAGGGTGGGTTCCTTGATTTTGGTGTTGGCCTGCAGCCAATGGCACCCATGTCCTGGAGAACACACAACTTCATCTGTGGCTGCTCCAATGCACTCTTGGGCTCCCTGCAGAAAGCAGAGTAGGGTGTCTTGCTATACTTAGGCTGGACCAGCTCCCTGATGCTGTAGTTTGGAGGAACCCTGGCCTTGTGGAAGGCCCCAGCTGAGAACGAATTGTTCAGTCCCAGCAGCAGACCTGGATCTTCCACCCTGCAGGAGAGCATATGGTGGGCCTCTGTCTACATGGTGTCTCTGTTTATCCTTGAACTCAACTCAGACTATGTTCTAGTGTGCTTGAGTGCTCTTTCTTTCTCTCTTCCTCTTTCCCTCCCTCTCTCTCCTTCTCCTCCACCCTCTCTGACAGTGTTACTCTGTCCTAGCGGGTCCATAATTCAATCTGTACACAAAGCTAGCCTGGACCTCACAGAGATATACTCCCTCTGCCTCCCAAGTGCTGAGATCAAAGGTGTTTGCACCACCATCCAGACAGTTTGCCTCTCTGTCTGTCATAAAACACTGACACAAAACAACCTGGACATAGAAAGGGCTTATTTGTTCCCCAGGATGCAGTCCATCATGGCGGGGTTGTCACGGGGCAGGAGCACGAGGCAGGTGGTCACATCACATCCACAGTCAGGAAGCAGAGAGAGGTGATGCTGGGGCTCAGTCACTTTCTACTTTCCATTCAGCTGGGACCCCAAACCATAGAATGGTGCCGCGCACGGGGTGAGGATTCTCACCTCAGTTACCCAGTCTAGGAATTCTCTCAGATATTCTCAGAGGTTTGTTTCCATGGTGATTCTTCACCCTGATAAGTTGACAAGATGGAACCTCACATCAGATATAGCAGTGCATGGGACCACAGGAGGTCTCTGTTTGGTATGGAGCTGGCCAATGTCCCTTTCCTGTATTTTGTCCTCAGATCCCCAGAACTCAGTACCCTAGGATGGCTTTGGAGGGCTGTCAACTGACTTCCTAGGAACCTGGCCAGCTATTCTAGCCTAATTGGTGAACTGGAGGACATTGAGGGACCTCATCTCAAAGGTGGTGGATAGAGTTCCTGAAGATGACAAGAGAGGTTGTCCTCTGTGTCCACACTCTTGTGTCCACCTGTGCATGAAGACACATAGAAACATGTACCCACACACATGAATATGCACACACATCAATATGCACACACACATTAAAAAGGGTACAGAGATCTGATCCCATGAGGCCTGTGCACTGAAACTCCCCCCTCTCCCTACCTTCTGCCAAATCCCATATCAGCTTAACCTATTTTACCAGGACGCTGTGTCAACTGCTGAGGTCCCTCCTGTTGGTGACATGTCTGACCCTATAGTGACCCTCATTTCTGTTGCTGGTTCTCAGGACAGCTCACTGTGGACATGTTGAAAATCCATCCTCAGCTCTTCAAATCCTGCAGCTGAGAGTCAGATCCCCTCTGTCTTCTGTGTCCTGTGTCCAGCAGAGCATGAGCCATGGGTCTCCTGGAACTGGAAGTAGCCAGCTTCTCTCTGGCCATTCTGGGCTGGCTAGTCACCATTATCAGCTGTGTCCTGCCCTTGTGGCGTGTGTCGAAAGTTTCTGAGGAAATCAGCATTTGAGAGGGCCTGTGGAACCTCTGTGACACTGAAGAACTCAAGAGCCTGAGGTGCATTTGGTACAATTCACGGCCAGTGCTGCCACAGGACCTGCAGGTGTCTGGAGTTCTGGTGGTCATCTGCATCATCATCACCTTCCTGGGTTTGCTGCTGTTCTTGATCGGGGACAAATGCATCACTTATGAATCAAATATACATAACGAAGAAAAGGTCAAGATGGCGGCAAGTGTGTTGATCCTGGGGGCTGGTCTGCTGCTGCTGGTGCCTCTGTCCTTGGTAACACACAGTGTCATCTTTGGCATGGACAACCCTGAAATAGTGTCCCAGTGGAAACTAGAGATGGGAGCCTCGCTCTATCTGGGCTGGCTCAGCTCCCTGCTGCTTCTTCTGGGAGGGGCCCTTCTGGGATGGGCCCACCTCAAGTGTCAGGGCCCAAGTATCCATGACCAGCCCAGTGCTTTTGAGAACTCTATGGTATGGCCCTCTTCTGATGTTTATTAGAAGTGGGGGTATCTTCATTCCTAGTCAGGGGATGAGGAGACTGAGGCACCTCAAAGATGAGTCTACCTTTCTGGGGGTATAGTGGAAATCTGTCTCTAAGGACTGCTCCACTATAGCTTAGCAAAGGGACCTTTGTTATTATACAGTTCACACCTTCAGCAAGCATTTAAGCCACTCAGAGGGACAAGGCCAAATGCAAATTCTCAGGAAAGGAATACCACAGTGTTCTGGGTTGCTCCTAATCTAAGTTTGTATAGGCTTTGATCCCCTAGGAAACTCTCAGATAAGATTTCAAACAGAAGGTCCAGGAGACAGGAGGTATAATCACAAAGGACAGATCTAAGCTAGGTGCTAACACTCTGGGGTCACACAGGCTGTAGATCTGTGGAATTCTCCCTATACTCCTTAGACAACAACAATGCATAAGGTGGACCAGTCTCTGTGTTTTGGATTTGTTCATCTGTAGACAGCTCAGACCACCTTGGAACTGTTTATTATTCTCTAGCTGTTACCCCTCTGACTGAAACACCTTTGGCCTGAGGGAAGAAGGAGAACCAGGAAGCTCCAAGCCTTGAGTGCCCTCCTCAGCCTCAGGGAACTAGTGCTGGGGATACAAGGGGAGAGAAAACTCCTCCATGGACCTGGCTGCAAACTGGCCCAGGGGACCTCCTGGATGCAGCTGTCATGAGTCAACACAATGTTGTGGTGCATTTCCTGTGGATGCAGCTGATGACTCACCCATGAACATGGGACCCCAATAAAGTCACTGGACCCCTGAGCTGGACTAGGATGGAGTCATCTCAGGTCTGCAGTTATCATCTGTATCTGGGGTGACTGGAATCAGACTGGAGGTTAACACTAGGATGTTAGTGCCAGAGCTGCTGGCTGTTGGGGAATGGGCAAGCAGGGACTGCCCCTGGCTACCACTAGCCTGGTCCCCTCTGAAACCCTCCCTAAAGTCTTCTTGTCACAGAGCTCCCCCGTGAAATTACTGATAGTCTGTGGACCTGGCATGTTTGCCACTTGCTTGCAGAAGATAAGCCTGGGTACTGGTAACCACCTTACCCTGTTGGGAAGTCACTGTGGTACTATGGTAACATGTAAGTCAGCCCATGGAGGAGTATAGCCTGGCTGAGTTCATTGAGATGGAGTGTGTGTGTGTGTGTGTGTGTGTGTGTGTGTGTGTGTGTGTGTGTGACCAAGGACCATGTCAAGTATCCATGTCAATAAAATCTCCCACTGTTTCCTGACATAGGGTCTTTTAGCACCTACCTGTTAGGCCTGCTTCGCCAGCCAATAAATAAGCAGTGTTTCCCCATGCCCTCTGCTTCAGTCCTCCCCTGGCTTCCCTCAGTGGACTGTGACCAGGAACACATAAGCCTGACAACCCCTTTCCTCCATCCCGGCAGTAGAAACTCTAAGACACTCTGTCTTTGTCTGTCTCTGGGTGTCCCACATTACCTCACTGTTGCCTGGCACTGTACACTTCCGTCCCCAGGGCACATTTGGTGTAGGAAGTGTATAGTAGGCTATGAGGAAAGCCTGAATTTTGAGGGCAGCATCCACACTCCACTCTGGAATCTATCCTAGATAATGGGTATGAGGAGAGTGTGTGGGGACACCATCAGCTTCCTCTGGACATGAATGAATGAATGAATGAATGAATGTTGCCTGGCAGGTCCCTCAGGAGAGGACACGCTCGGGTCCAATGTAGAAAACAGAATGGTCAATGTGGTCTGGGGTCAGTGATGCCATCAGGGACCCAGCCATGTCACTGTTCTTCTCTGTCACCTTCTGCTACCAAGCTTTGGTGCCCAGTCTGTCAGCTCATCATTCTGGACACTTCTCTACAGGATAAAGAGAGAGCTCTGGGCTTGGTGTAGTATACCCAAGAATCATCATTGTGGAGGTTAAGGCAGGAGGACCATGAGTTCAAAGCTGACCTGTGCCATGTCACAAGAGTGTGAAATATAAACAGAAGGTGGCAGTAGGGAGGACAGAGAACATGGCAGTGTGAATCTAGTCCTACCTGCCCATCACTTTTTCCTTTAACCCACTGGACGGAGAATGGTCACTGGTCTAGGTCTGGGCATTTGATGGTTGAGAGCTAACAAGGGAAGCTGGGGACAAAGCAGGTTGTTATTGCCACCTTGTCCCCACATGGACTAATCAATTAGGTGTGTGCTGTGGGATGGTCTTTTTGTACTCTGTGAGTGTGTGGTCCTACTATTGTTTAATAAAGAAGCTGTTTGGGAACACAGGATAAGAGCCATGTTGGAAATCCAAGCAAAGATACAGAGAGAAGAAATGTGGAGTTAGGGGAAAGCTGAGGACTGCCGGGGGAGGTGGGAAGGGAGTACGGTGTAATAGAACACAGGTAAAGCCACGAGACACGGGGTGATACAAAGATGAATAGAAATGGGTTCATGAACAGCAAGTGTCCAGAGAAAGCCTTTCCCTGGACGCAGAGAGACACAAAAGCAGACAGAGACTCAGTCCACACCAACAACAATTACCTCTGTAGAAGCAGATGTCCGGGCCAGCAGTGTGAGGACAGCAGTTGACAGAGGCATCTGGTGATAGAGATTGAGGGAGTCTGAGGCTATGACAGGGGGTGGGACTCAGGGTAGAGCTTCAGATCCTGTGGCCTCAGAGCCAGCCTGTACTACGTTATGTAAAAAGTGTGTGTGTGTGTGTGTGTGTGTGTGTGTGTGTACCTATGGGCACATGCTTAGAAGGAATGTGTATGTGGAGACCCTAGGACTACCTCTGGCATTAGCCTAGGATGTCATCCTCTAAGACAAGTTTCTCATTGGAGCAGGCCTCATCAACTGTGCAGACCTCCTGGCCAGGAAGCCCAGTGGCTCCACCTGTCTTTTCCTCTTTGGCACTAGATTTACCATCACATCCTTGAATATGCTGCATATTTTTTTTTTCTTTCTGGTTTTTCAAGACAGGGTTTCTCTGTGTAGCTTTGAGCCTTTCCTGGAACTCGCTTTGGAGACCAGGCTGGCCTCGAACTCACAGAGATCCGCCTGCCTCTGCCTCCCGAGTGCTGGAATTTAAGGGGTACGCCACCACCACCCGGCTAATATGCTGCATATTTACCAGGGTTCTAGATTGATCTCAGTTCCTCCAAGCTCTACCTCAGTGCTGGGTCTCTTATTCTGAACCTCAGAATAGTTCCCTGCAGCCGGAATCTGGACTAAAAGTATCCTTAAAAGAAACCCCTCGGGATGGAGAGATGGCTCAGAGGTTAAGAGCACTGGCTACTCTTCCAGAGGTTCTGAGTTCAATTCCTAGCAACCACATGGTGGCTCACAGCCATCTGTAATGAGATCTGGTGCCCTCTTCTGGCCTGCAGGCATACGTGCAAGCAGAATACTGTAAATAATAAATAAATAAATTAAAAAAAAAGAAACTCCTTTCTTCGCTCTATATGGGTACTCACAAACACACATTAGGTACAACATATTTATATAAATATTTATTGTATAAAATAATAATTGAGTAAAATAGATCGTGCCTACTCTTAATTTTTGGCCTAAGCAGAGACAAGTTTGGAAAAACAGACTGCTCTGTCCCCAGCTTCCCTGCTCTGTGCACAGCCAGCTTATGCCCACGCTGGACCAGTGACCATTCCCTGGCCATGGGTTTCAGTAGAAGACTCCGCACGGTGATTGACAGGTAGGACTAGATTCACATTGTCAAGGTCTCTGTCCTCCCTACTCCCTCCTTACATTTTTAATAGCACATTCCAGTGACATAACACAGGTCAGTGTTGAACTTACTGTCTTTTCCCCTTGACCTCCACAATGATGATGCTCAGGTTTACTACACCAAGGCCCCGGATTGTCCCCTTTGTCTTCTAGAGAAGTGTCCAGCATGATGAGCTGACACACTGGGCACCAAGGCTTGGGAGCAGAAGGTGACAGAGAAGAACAGTGACATGGCTGGGTCCCTGATGGCATCACTGACCCCAGACCACATTGACCATTCTGTTTTCTACATTGGACCTGAGCGTGTCCTCTCCTGAGGGACCTGCCAGGCAACGTTCATTCATCCATATCCCATGGAAACTGAATGTGTCCCCACACACTCTCTTCACACCCATTATCTAGGACAGATTCCTGAGTGCAGTGTGGATGCTGCCCTCAAAAATCAGGGTTTCCTCATAGCCTGCTATACACTTCCCACACCAAATGTGCCCCAGGAACAAAAGTGTCCAGTGCCAGGCAACACCAAGGTAATGTGGGACACACAGAGACAGACGAAGATAGAGTGTCTTAGAGTTTCTACTGCTGCGATACATACCGTGACCAAGAGCAGCATGGGAGGAAAGGGGTTGTCAGACTTATATATCCCTGGTCACAGTCCACTGAGGGAAGCCAGTGTTTCTTTCACTCATTTTTTTTGGGGGGGTCCTGCCACCCAGCTCCCAAATAAATCACACACGGAGGCTAATTCTCAATTATGAATGCTCAGCGTTAGCTTGGATTAATCTCTTGCCAGCTTTCCTTAACTTAACTTATCCCGTCTACCTTTTGCTTCTGGGCTTTTCCTGTTCTCTAACTTCTGTAAATCTTACTCTTACTCCCTGGCTTGCTGTGTAGCTCGGAGGCTGGCCCCTGGAGTCCTTCTCCTCCTCTGGCTGCCAGATCTCAGATTTCTCCTCCCAGTTTTCTCCCTCTATATATTCTCTCTGCCTGCCAGGCCCACCTCTCCTTTCTCCTGCCTTGCTATTGACCGTTCAGCTCTTTATTAGACCATCAGGTGTTTTAGACAGGCACAGTAACACAGCTTCACAGAGTTAAAGAAATGCAACATGAACAAAAGTAACACACCTTAAAATATCAACTACATTTCCCCCTTTTGTCTAATTAAATAAAGGGTTTAACTTTCACATAGTACAACTACATACAACAAAACAGTTATCAATTAAGACTTAATTTACAATATTCAGCCCTTTTGTAGTTAGCATATTCAAGGAAAATGATGCTTTATCTATCCTGTCTTAGTGAATCCAAAATTTTACACCTAACTTACTTTCTATCATAACTAAGGAAAACTGCAACTATAACTTTTTAGTCTTCAACTCCATCAAAGACCCAGAAGGATGTAATATTACCTAACAACAGAGACATTCAGCTGCCTGGACAGTCACCCAAAGTTCCTCTGCAACGTTGGAGCATTCACCTTCAGCCTACAAGCCTAGAGTATCTGGCAGACTTTTCTATGAAGCAGGAATTTTGGGCTGTCCTGCCTTGTTTTGGCAAAGTTCAACAGTTCTTTTTCCTCTGTGTCCTGCATGTCCAGTCTGCACAGCATATTGTCAGCAGTCAGAGGCAAGAACAGTTTCTCTGCCCAGTGGCTACCCTTGTCACGACAAAAGCAAACTCCATAAGGAGTTTCTTCAATGCCCATCATCTCTGAAGTAAATTGGTGCTGCCTGGTACAGATGTGTTACATTGTCATGAAAAAGTTTTAAGTTAACAAAACATTGAAAATGCCATACTCTGTGGGCCTTTGAAAGGTTTGAAGACCGTCTATCTATCTAAAATATATCTCTACATGATCTGAAAAGCATACATAACCTAGCTACAGTTTTGATGGTTATAAATGGCTAACCACTAACCTCTGTTTCTGATTATCCTATATAGTTTATAAAAACAGATTTCAAAAACCAGAATTTTTTTTATTTTTTCGAGACAGGGTTTCTCTGTGTAGCTTTGGAGCCTGTCCTGGAACTCACTCTGTCTGTAGCCCAGCCTGGCCTGGAACTCACAGAGATCCGCCTGCCTCTGCCTCCCGAGTGCTGGGTTAAAGGCGTGCGCCACCACTGTCTGGCTCAAAAACTAGAATTTTACTTTACATTTTTAAATAAACTGCATAGGCACAATACCTTATACACAAGCATAAACACATATATAACATGCAGTAACAAAAACAACCTTAACTTTGCATCACTATACAAAACAGTTTAGACAATGATAGAAACATATATACAATACAACTTTAAATTTGTATCAAGGGTCTATGATCCCCTAAATGAGAACAAACATCCACAACCAACCAAATAACTAACAGCCAACCACACCCCCCAATTCATGGGAATGTTGACGTAGTTTCTCCATACTTCCTCCTGCTGTCTGTGGAGGAAGTATCTTTAGGGTCCCAGAGAGAAAATTTTGTGATAATGACTGAGTCCTGGGAAAAACCAGCTTTAACCTTTGCTGATACGTATCACCTGTCAAGTCTCAGGAGGTCTTGCCTGATCAAATCTGATCACTTTAACCCTGAAGGAATCCACAGCCTCTCATCCTCTGTGGGATCAAAACCCAAAGCATTTTTTATTTCCAATTGACAAATATATGTTTTGATTTCTTTTTTAAAGTAATATTTAGGTTGGTTCAATTTAGCAGTCCAGTTCACAATCCAAAGTGTCCTAGCATACCTAGGAGTGGTGAGCAAGATGTAATGGAACACAGGCAAAGCCACGAGACATGGGGTGATACAAAGATGAATAGAAGTGGGTTCCTTTAAGATGAAAGAGCCAGCTGGTAACCCGAGCCATAACCCAAGCAGTGTGTAATTAATGTAAGCCTCTGTGTGTTTATTTAGAATGGCTGTGAGACTCAGAAAAAGTTCAGGCTACAGGAGTAGACAAGCTCTATCTCTCTAAATTATAATTCTCCATAATATCTAGCTATATAAATGTCTTTCATTCAATATGTATATATATGTGCACCCATATAGAGGGAAGGAAGGAGATTCTTTCAATGATATGGACCCTTTTGCTCTGGATTTGGGCCTTCAGGGGACTAGTCTGGGCTAAGAATACGGAGATCCATGGCTAGAGGTAGAGCCTGGAGGTACTGAGGTCAGTCCGAGAACCCTGGTAAACATGCAGCACATTCTGGCATGTGATGGTAAATCTAGTGCCAAAGAGGAAAAGACAGGTGGAGCCACAGGGCTTCCTGGCCAGGAGGTCTGCACAGTTGATGAGGCCTAGTCCATTGAGAAACTTGTCTTTAAGGATGTAGAAGGCATCCAGAGGATGGTGCCAGAGGTAGTCTACTGTTCTCCTCATGGACACTTATATAGGCATACACCCACTGGAAAGCGCGTGCGCACATGTGTGCGCACGTGCAAACACACACACACACACACACACACATACACACACACACAGAGATATATAAACTTTTTCCATAAGGCAGTACAGGCTGGTTCTGAGGCCACATGATCTGAAGCTCCACCCTGTGCCCCACCCCCTGTCATAGCTCAGACACCCTCAATCTCTATCACCAGATGCCTCTGTCAACTGCTGTCCTCACACTGCTGGCCCGGACATCTGCTTCTACAGAGGTAATTGTTGTTGGTGTGGACTGAGTCTCTGTCTGCTTTTGTGTCTCTCTGCGTCCAGGGAAAGGCTTTTTCTGGACACTTGCTATGTCCATCATCAGTCCCTGGGATCCTGCAGCTCAGTCCAGATCCCCTTACCTAACTGCAGTGACTCTGGGCCATGGTTCTCAAGGCCCTGCAGCAGGTGAGCACCTCTGTGGGCAGACTGGTACGGCTGGTGGCCCTTTGGAGCTGTTTGCCAGCCCTGTGAAGGGTGACAATATTTCCTGAATGAGAGATAGGGCTAGAATCCTAGTTAGGCGGGGTCTATGGTAAATATGTCAGGTTCACAGACTCTGCAGCATGCAGTATAAGGACCATGGCTACTGGGTCACATCAGCTCAGGGCCACAGGTGTCTCAGGTCCTCATGGTCATCTGTATGATAGAATGGTTTAGTTGCTGTGTATGTTTGAGGATGGGTGAAATCGTGGGTGTCTAATGACAGAGATTATGTCATGATTGTATGGAGGGTGGGTGTCATGATCCTGGTGCTGGCCTGCAGCCAATGGTGTCCATGTCCTGGAGAACATACAACTTCATCTATGGCTGCTCCAATGCACTCTTGGGCTCCATGCAGAAAGCAGAGTAGGGTGTCTGGCTCTACCCAGGCTGAACCAGCTCCACACTACTGATGTTTGGAGGAGCCCTGCCCTTGTGGAAGGCCCCGGCTGAGAAGGAATTGTTCAGTCCCAGGATCAGCCCTGGATCCTCCACCCAGCAGAAGAGCAGAAGGGGGGCCTCTGTCTACATGTCGCCCTGTTTATCCTTGAGATCAACTCAGACTATGTTCTAGTGTGCCTGAGTGCTTTTTTCTCTCCCTTCCTTCCTCTTTCCCAACCTCCCTCACTCTCCTTCTCCCCCACCTCTCTGACAGTGTTACTCTGTCCTAGCTGGTCCATAACTCAATTTGTATACAAGCTAGCCTGGAACTCACAGACATAGACTGCCTCTGCCTCCCAAGTGCTGAAAATAAGGTGTTTGCACTGCCATCCAGACAGTTTGCCTCTCTGTCTGTCATAAAACACTGACACAAAACAACCTGGGCATAGAAAGGGCTTATTTTTCCCACAGGATACAGTCCATCATGGCGAGGATGTCATGGGCATGAGCATGAGGCAGGTGGTCACATCACATCCACAGTCAGGAAGCAGAAAGAGGTGATGCTGGGGCTCAGTCACTTTCTACTTTCCATTCATCTGGGGCCCCAAACCATAGAATGCTGCTGTGCACGGGGTGAGGATTCTCACCTCCATTACCCAGCCTAGGAATTCTCTCAGATATTCCCAGAGGTTTGTTTCCATGGTGATTCTACATCCTGATAAGTTGACAAGATGGAACATCACATCAGATATAGCAGTGCATGGGACCACAGGAGGTCTCTGTTTGGTGTGCAGCTGACCAATGTCCCTTTCCTGTATTGTGTCCTCAGATCCCCAGATTCAGTACCCTAGGATGTCTATAGGGAATTAGGAGTGTTGTCACCTGACTTCCCAGGTCCCTGGCCAGCTATTCTAGCCTAATTGGTGAACTGGAGGCCATTGAGGGGCCTCATCTCAAAGGTGGTGGATAGAGTTCCTGAAGATGACAACAGAGGTTGTCCTCTGTGTCCACACTCTTGTGTCCACCTGTGCATGAAGACACACAGAAACATGTACCCACACACATGAATATGCACACACACACATGAACATGCACACACACATATTAAAAAGGGTACAGAGATCTGATCCCCTGAGGCCTGTGCACTGAAACTCCCCCCTCTCCCCACCCTCTGCCAAATCCCATATCAGCTGAACCTATTTCACCAGGACGCTGTGTCAACTGCTGAGGTCCCTCCTGTTGGTGATGAGTCGGACTCTATAGTGACCCTCATTTCTGTTGCTGGTTCTCAGGACAGCTCACTATGGACATGTTGAAAATCCATCCTCAGCTCTTCAAATCCTGCAGCTGAGAGCCAGATCCCCTCTGTCTTCTGTGTCCTGTGTCCAGTGGAGATAGACTCATGGCTCATCCGGAACTGGAAGCAACCAGCTTCTCTCTGGCCATTCTGGGCTGGCTAGTGGCCATTATCAGCTGTGGCCTGCCCTGGTGGCGTGTGATGTAATTTTCGGAAGAGACCAGCATTTGGGAGGGCCTGTGGATCTTGTGTGAGGCTAACGGACTCCAGGGAGTGAAGTGCATGCGGTACAGTTCACACGTGATAGTGCCACAGGACCTGCAGGTGTCTGGAGTTCTGGTGGTCATCTGTATCATCATCACCTGGCTGGGTTTGCTGCTGTACAAGATCGGGGATGAATCCATGTCATGTGCGTCAAATATGAATGATGTAAAAAAGATCAAGATGGCGGCAAGTGGGATGTTCCTGGGAGTTGGTCTGCTGCTGCTGGTGTCTGTGTCCTGGGTAACACACAGTGTCATCCGTGGATTGGCCATACCTCATATGCTCTCCCCATGGAAACCAGAGATGGGAGCCTCACTCTACCTTGGCTGGCTCAGCTCCCTGCTGCTTCTGATGGGAGGGGCCCTGCTGTGGTGGGATGACCCAGCTAACAGTGACCAGCCCAGTCCCAGTGAGGGCTGCTACAACATCTAGATCAGTCTTTCTGAGGGCTCCAACAATGTCCAGACAAGTCTTTCTGGGGGCTCCAGGGAAGGGCTTTCCTCATACAACAACAATGCATAAGGTGGGCCAATCTCTCTGTGTTTTGGATTTGTTCATCTGTAGACAGCTCAGATCACCTTGTGACTGTTTATTATTCTCTAGCTGTTACCCCTCTGACTGAAACACCTTTGGCCTGAGGGAAGAAGGAGAACCAGGAAGCTCCAAACCTCGAGTGCCCTCCTCAGCTTCAGGGAACTAGTGCTGGGGATACAAGGGGAGAGAAAACTCCTCCATGGACCTGGTGCAAACTGGCCCAGGGGACCTCCTGGATGCAGCTGTTATGAGTCAACACAATGTTGTGGTGCATTTCCTGTGGATGCAGCTGATGAGTGACCCATGAACATGGGACCCCAATAAAGTCACTGGTCCCCTGTGCTGGACTAGGATGGAGTCATCTTAGGTCTGCTGTTATTATCTGTATCTGGGGTGACTGGAATCAGACTGGAGGTTAACACTGGGATGTTAGTACCAGAGCTGCTGGCTGTTGGGGAATGGGCAAGCAGGGACTGCCCCCGGCTACCACCAGCCTGGTCCCCTCTGAAACCCTCCATAAGGTCTTCTCGTCACAGAGCTCCCCTGTGAAATTACTCATAGTCTGTGGCCCTGGCACATCAGCTACCTGCTTGCAGAAGATAAGCCTGGGTACTGGTAACCACCTTCCCCTGGAGGGCAGTCACTGTGGTACTATGGTAACATGTAAGTCAGTCAGCGCATGGAGAAGTATAGCCTGGTTGAGTTCATTAACATGTAGTGTGTGTGTGTGTGTGTGTGTGTGTGTGTGTGTGTGTATGAGAGAGAGAGAGAGAGAGAGACCAAGGAACATATCAGGTGTCCCTGTCAATCAAATTTCCCACTGTTTCCTGAGACAGGGTCTCTTTAGCACCCACCTGTTAGGCCTGCTTGACCAGCCAACAAGCTGCAGGCTCCTGCTGTGTGTTTCTCTCCAGAGCACGGATGACAGGTGTGTGCCCCACACCAGTGTTTCACAGGGGTGCTGCATCTGAACTCAGGTCCTCATGCTGTAACAACTGCTCCATCTGCCATCCTCTCAGATGGACACTGACCTGGAATTACACTTGTCCCCTCAGATGGACACTGACCTGGAATTACACTTGTCCCCTCAGATGGACACTGACCTGGAATTACACTTGTCCCCTCAGATGGACACTGACCTGGAATTACACTTGTCCCCTCAGATGGACACTGACCTGGAATTACACTTGTCCCCTCAGATGGACACTGACCTGGAATTACACTTGTCCCCTCAGATGGACACTGACCTGGAATTACACTTGTCCCCTCAGATGGACACTGACCTGGAATTACACTTGTCCCCATAGACCTTGGCCCAGTCTCTCACCCCCTCCTCCTCATATTTCCTCTGTCTGAATCATGCTTTTCTGCCACAGTGCTGTCTCACGTGTGGTCAGGGCTGCCCAGCACAGCTGTGGCTTACCTCAGAGGCTCCCACTTGTGTGTGTTCTGGAGCAGGGCACGGCTGTGTGTGGAAAGGCAGGGCTGGGTGTTCCATATTGGCTCAGTGACTCCTGTGAACTCGGGGGTCTTTGTTTCTCTTCCTGTTGGTGGCACAATATGTCTCCCAGAGCCGACTTCAGGAGGGAAGAAAGGGTCCATTTTGACTCACAATTGAGGATACAACAGAGAAAGCGTGGGAACAGGAGTGTGAGGCGGCTTGTCACACCCCATCTGCAGTCAGGAAGCAGAGGGAGATGGATGCTGGTGCTCAGCTTGTCTTCTTTGATTTTCAATGCGTGTGGGAAGGGTCACACTGTATTGGTAGAATTCTGATCCCATGGAACAGAGCGGGTGTGGGCAGGCGCTATCCTGGATGCTGAGTGCGGAATTTATGAGCACTGGGTTGTGCAGATGAGTGGATTTTTGAGAAACTGGGGAAGGGCAGGCTTGGGGTATTCCAGGGATGTGAAAAGGTTTCTAGGCCCGGGCACAGCTCCCAGACAACAATGTTGAAGAAGGCGGAGACTTCTCAGTCAGGATGCCAGCCTTCCGGGGCGCCCATGAGCTGAGCCTTCTCAGTGTGAGCCGCAATGAGCCATCCCGATGTGGAGCACTGGAGCTTTGGCTGGCACTGGGGAACTTCCCTTTATCATTTTTTTTCTCTTTCTCTCTTCATGCTATGGAATCCCGAGCTGTCCTGGAAGGTGTGACCATCCTGGGGCTGTAATGACTGGTGTCATCTGTCACACTTAGTTTTAGTTCTTAAGACAGAATCCTATGCTCAGGCTGACCTTGAACTGGTTATCTGTAGGGATGCATTTGAGCCCTCCTTCCCCTGCCTCCGCCTCCTGAGTGATAAGATACAGATGTATGCTCCTTGTCTGGTGTGTGGGAGTCTGGGGATGGACTCCGGGGCCTTGTGCATGTTATTTCAGCATCTCCCATTGAGTGACATCCCCTCCCTTTCCAGAGGCCTCTCTCATGGCTGAGTCATGAGCTCAGGAGGGAGGTCAGCCTGGGATAGATGGAGGAGTGGAGCAGGACTGTGTCTGATATATCAGGAGTCAGTGGCCTGTGTTGAGGGATAGAAAAGGCCTAGGAGGCCTCAGCATGTAGGTGCGGATGCCTGTGATGCTGGGTAGGTCAGGAAGGGCAGCACCTGGAGTCCTGGAGAAGCCACAGATTGTCAGCACGGACCCAAAGGATGTTTGCCGGTCACAGTGGGAGGCTCAAGGCCCCCATGTTGTAGAGGAGCCATCAGGAGAACAGAGAGCTAAGCATGGAGCCAGGGTCTCTGTGCACCCCCTAATGTGGGGGATGCCATGGGGGCCTTTGAGGGAGAGTAAAAGTAGAATACACGCTGACCAGAACCAGACCCTAAAAATCTCATGCATGACACTCCAGGAAGATGGTGTCCCATTTGACAGACCCTTGGCCGGTCAAAGTTCAGCTTTAATACACAGCTGAATCTCTATAATACATTCTTGCGGCCCTCAAGATCAACTCATCATGGTTGAACCACTTCTCCAGCTAAAAAAGAGAAAAGTGCCAGGCAGAAGTTAGCACACATGTTTGATCCTAGCATTCGAGAGATAGAGGCAGGCAGATCTGTGTGAGTTTGAGGCCAGCCTGGTCTACAGAGTGAGTTCCAGGATGGCCAGGGCTATACAGAGAAGCCTAGTCTTGAAAAACAAAACAAAAAAGAAGGCGACCTCGCTCTGTAAACCAGGCTGTCCTCGAACTCACAGAGATCCGCCTGGCTCTGCCTCCCGAGTGCTGGGATTAAAGGTGTGTGCCACCACCACCCAGCAAGGGGTTTCTTAATATTAGATGGAAGCTCTTGTTCATGATTGAGGCTTTAAGATGACTTCACTGGATCTGGGCTCAGAATCCATAGATCCAAGGTTGAGGGTATAGTTTGGAGGACCTGAGTTCAATTCTCGGAATCTACATAAAAAGGTTGGATATGGTGGTGTTTGCTGATAAACCCAATGCAGTGAGGTGGAGACATGAGGCATTTCTAGGCTCACTAGCTAGCTAGCTGGTTGCCTAACTGGTGAGCTCCAGACCCATGAGATCCCCAACATGCAAGTGCACACACATACATGCATGTACACAGGAACATGAACACACATTTACAAGCACACATATACATTAAAAAAGAAAGAAAGAAAAAAAGAAAGAAAGAGAGAAAGAAAGAGAGAGAGAGAGAGAGAGAGAAAGAAAGAAAGAAAGAAAGAAAGAAAGAAAGAAAGAAAGAAAGAAAAAGAAATACAGGGATCTGGTCAGGGCAGGTGCCAGGGGTAAAGATCTTCCCTCTGCTCCACCCTCTGCCAGAGCCTCACAGAAGCTCAATCTGTTTCACCAGATAGATCCCCGTGTCAACTGCAGTGCTCACACTTGCTAGCCTGGGACATCTGACTGTACTGAGATAGTCGTTGGTGGCAGCGGCATCCCTTTCTTGCTCTGTGCCACTCTGCCTCACAGGGAGAGGCTTGCTTACATACCTTAAAAGTCCATCCTCAGCTCTTGGAACCCTGCATCTCAAGAGCCGGACCCCTCACTCTTCCTGGTCCTGCCGCCAGCAGACTCTGAACCATGGTCCGCATGGAACAAGAGGCCATCAGCTTCTTGTTGGCTACGCTGGGCTGGCTGTGCGCCATTGTGAGCTGTAGCCTCCCCTTTTGGAAGGTGACATTTCCCGATGGTGAGACGAACCCAGATGACAGCATTTGTGAGGGCCTGTGGCACATGTGCCAGATGGAGAAAAGCAACCGGATACAGTGCACCTTGTATGGCATCCGGCCCGCAGTAACTCAGGACCTCAGTATGGCTCGAGTCTCCACGGTCATCTGCATCATTGGAACCTGGCTAGGTTTGCTGCTGTGCATGATTGGGGATTCACGCATCAGGTGTGTGCAGAGCAGGGACACTGAACTCAAGATCATGAGGGCAGCCAGTGTGATATTCCTCGGTGTTGGCTTTCTGGTGATGATATCCCTGTCCTGGGTGTCATACAATGTCAGCCGTGGCTTCTCCAACCCCCTGCTGGGTTCCACAAAGAAAACAGAGATGGGTTCCTCACTCCGCTTGGCCTGGGCCAGCTCACTGCTGCTGTTGCTGGGAGGGACTCTGCTGTGTTTTGACTGCCCATCACGCGAGGACCTCTCCAGACTCACCGTGGACTGTGCTAGCAGCCTTCAGGAGCCAAGGGCAATGCATCGGGTAAGTCTCTCTCTACCTTTTGAGCTGTTTAATTTTAGACTGACTTTAGACCATCTTATGACTCTATTCTGCAGGTGTTTGATTCTAAGAGTGAGCAGGAGGCCCAGTGAACTTGCAAGACTCAAGATGCCCTCTTCCCAGGTTCTAGAATCAGTGAACTATTTATTTCTAGGGGCAGAAAAGACACTTCGATAGAGCTGCTCACAAGCTGTGAGGGGACTCCAGGGACGCAGCTGGATGAGTTGTCACCATGCTGAGGGGGACTTCTTGATGATGAAGCTGATTGAGTCACCTATGAACCTATAAGAGACCCCAATAAATGTCTTTGTCCCCCCCAAGCTGGACTTGGATAGAGTTGTTTCTTTGGTCTGTGGTTGCTCTCTCAATTTGGACTGACTGGAACAGACCAAAAGAGAAACAGAATGGTGATACCAGGGCTTTCTGGCTGTTGGTGGATGGACGAGAAGAGACTGAGCCAGCCTGGTGCCATCCTGGCCCACTGGGACACCTTCCTAAGGGTCCTGTCACCAGGCTCAACTCTGAAAGTACTGATAGCCTGCGACCCTGGCTCCTCTGCCGCTCCCTTGCAGAAGATAAGCTCGGATGTTGATAACCACCTGCTCCTGGCTGGCAAGTCACTGGGGTACCATTATGTCAGCCCACGGGAGACTCCAGCCTGGCTCCATACATCGTGTGTGTGTGTTCTACATGTATGTGTGTTTGTCCCCATGTGTGAAGGAGAGAAAATATGTGTGGAGGACATACGTGGATGTCAGATGTCTTTGTCCATCACTTTTCTGCCTGCTCTTTGAGAGAGTCACTCACTGAACCTAGAACTCATGGAATCTTCGAGACTTGATGTTCCTCCTTCAAACTCCAGGGATCCTCTTGTCTGTGTTTCCCAGTGCTAGGATTACAGGTGTGTGCCTCCACAGGTTTTCTTTGATGTGGGTGTTGGGCTCTCAACTCAGGTCCTCATGCTCACGTGGCCATACATGGTAGCCATTGAGTCCCTCAGATGGGATTTGGCCCAGTGCCCCCACCCCCATTCCTCATAAAAACTGCTGGCTGAGGAGCTGGTCCAAGCAGGACTGAGAAGCACCCTTTCTTCAGAGGTTCTGAGCTGTGTGGTAAGGAAGGACTGTGTGTGGAAGGGTAGGGGCGGGTGTTCCACCTGTGGCTTGGTCTCCTGTGAACCCATGTGTCTCTGTCATTCTCACAGCTGTGACAAGAATGACTCAAGGAAGGGAAGGTTCACCCTGGCTCACAGTTCGAGAGTCCACAGCCCATCATGGTGGGAAATCACAGCAGCAGGAGCAGGAGGCGGCTGGTCCCATGGTGTCCACAGTCAGGAAGCAGAAGGGGATGGATGCTGGTGCTCAGTGCCCTTTCTCCTTTTCATTCAGTCTGAGGCCTCAGAACCTGAAACGGTGCCTCCCACAGTTAGGGACGGCCTTCTCACATCAGTTAACTCTAGAGAACTCTTTCTCAGAGGTGCTGGGAGTTTTCTTTCCATGGTGATTCCAGATCCCAGCAGGTTGACAAGATTAACCCTCAGGGGGGTATGTCACTGCAGGGGACCTGGCTCTCTCTGAGGGCACTCACCAACAACACTTCCTGGAACATCCCTGTGTGGGGTGGAGATGGCGGAGATGGAGATCCTTTACATATTTTGGCATCAGATTCCCATAGAGGTGAGAGGTGTGAACTTCCCCATTTTACAGCCAACAGGGATGAAGGAGAGAGCACGTACGAGGCCTGAGCCAGCCTCTAAGTATCTCAAGGTGGTTACCAAAAAAGACAGTTCCTGTAATCCCCCCTGAAACATGTCCAGACTTACACAAGCATGTCCAAAGATGAGAAAAACTAGAACCCCAGGCAATCAAAAATGTGCTAATGTAACTGCTGCCTGCTGCACCAGTTATGTTTGAGATGACCTAGCTGTTCCTGGAATTCCCCTAGCTACGCTTAAAAGGAGACTTTGAGCTCCTCCACGGCCGCCATTTTGTACAAATGGTTGACCCCACATGCTGGCTGTTTCTGGAGAATAAACACTCTTTGTTTTTGCATACTATTCGAGTCTGGAGTCTTCTTCAGCGTTTCCTGGACCCTCACAGAGGCCAATAGCACACGATGGACCTAGGATAAATTATATCACAGGACTGCCTCTCCAGCACCTTGGGCAGCAAGTCTAGCCTAGTCGGTCAGCGCAGGTCCAAGGAGAGACCCAGACTCAAAAGAGGTAGACAGCATCCCTGAGGATCCCACCGCTGATAGTCCTCTGGTATCCACTTGCATTTGGACACAAATATGAACTCGTAGGCACACTCATTTACATGTACACACATGTGTACATGCACATGCACACGCACACATGCACACACATTTAAAAAGAAGAAATATATGGATCTGATATGAGGCCAGGGACTGAAGCCCCTCCCTCTGTCCCATCCTCGGCCAGAGCCTCACAGACACTGAATCGGTTTCACCAGATCTGTGTGCCGACTGCTGTGGTCACACTTGCTGGCTTGGCTATCAGACTTGGCAGATACACTCATTGGTGTTGGTGGAATCTCAGAGCTGTTTTGACCTCACAGGGAAGATTCCTCAGTATCTGCTCTTACAGGCCTGCAGCTCAGAGCTGGATCGCCCCAGTTTCCATGTCTTGCCTTGCTATTGGCTGTTCTGCTCTTTATTAGACCATCAGGTGTTTTAGACAGGCACAGTAACACAGCTTCCCAGAGTTAAACAAATGCAACATAAACGAAAGTAACACACCTTAAAATAATATTCCTTAACAATGGTATCTTACTCTACCTGGGCTGGACCAGTTCAGCACCCCTGCCCCTGGGAAGGGCCCTGTTCTGCAGCAAATGTCCACCTTGCAGTAGCTTCTCCGGTCCTTTTGAGGACTCTGTGGACAGCCCTGCCCCAGACAGCAAGGCATGAGGTGGGCTGCTGTGCTGGCTGGTCTTACGTTAACTTGACACACAAACTAGAATTTTCTGAAAGAAGGAAACTTCAATTGAGAAAATATTTCCATAAGATCTGGCTATAGGGATGGTGGAGGGCCCAGCTCCTTGTGGGTGGGGCCATCCCCAGGTGGGTAGCCCTGTGTGCTATAAGAAAGCAGGCTGAGCAAGCCATGGGGAGCAAGCCAGTAAGCAGCACCCCTCCATGGTCTCTGCCTCAGCTCCTGTTTCTGGATTCTGCCCTGTTTGAGTTCCTGTCCTGACTTCCTTGATGAGAACAGTGATGTGGAAGTGTAAGCTGAATAAACCCTTTATTCCCAGAGTTGTTTTCTTGCAACAATAGAAACCCTGATTTCAGACAAGTCACTTTCTACCTTTTGAGTTTGCTCATCCTTAAGCTGAGCTCACACCCACGAATGAGCCTATTCTGTAGCTGTTCGCTTTGGACAGAAACATTCTCAGGGAGGGCGGGGGAGACTTGGCAAACTTGCAAGACTCAAGAGGCCCCACCCCAGGTTCTAGAGGTGGAAAACTATTGTGAATGTGGGGGGAGGGAGGGAGGAGACCCTTCTAGGGAGCTTGCAAGTTGTGTAGAAAACTCCGGGGATACAGTTCTCTCGGGGCATCACCATGTGATGCAGCTGCCTGAGGCACAGATGACTTGATAACTGTCCCCAAAACCGTGTTTCTTCAAGCTGGACTCAGATTGAATCATTCCACTGTTTTCTATTGGGATTGATTAGGACAAAAAGGAACTAATGGATGCTAAAACTGGATGCTAATGCTGGATGCTAATGCTAGATGCTAATGCCAGGACCAATGGCCATTGGGGGATGGGCCAGTTGGGACAGAACCAGGCCAGTGCCATCTTGGCCCACTCACACACCTCCCTAAGGCTTCTTTGGCACAAATGAATAGATCCTAAAAAGACACTTTAGCTATCAGAGTATCAAAACAACAAGCCCCAAGGGATTGGAATAGTCCCAGGAGTCTCATGCTGGGAGAAGAAAAGTCTGGGCCCCCAGTGTGGGGGCCAAGGAGATGGCTTAGTAGGTAAAGGTGCCACCATGTTTCAGGACCTGAGTTCAAACCCCAGGAACCACATGGTGGAAGGAGAGAAATGACTCTTTTGGGTTATGTTCCGGCCTTACATGGGTCCTGTGGCCCATGAGTACCCCAAGGCCCCATAAATGAGCAAGTATAATTAAAAAAATAAACTTGATTTTGAAATTCGTTTTTAAAATGTTTACAGTTCATTTATTTTATTTTATGTTTTTTTTTGAGACAATGTTTCTCTGTGTAGTTTTGGTGCCTGTTTTGGATCTCGTTCTGCAGACCAGGTTGGCCTCGAACTCACAGAGATCCCCCTGGCTCTGCCTCTTGAGTGCTGGGATTAAAGGCGTGTACCACCACTGCCCTGTGCCAGTTCATTTATTTTTATGGGTGTCGTGTGCAGGCCATAGGGATCAGTTCTCTCCTTCCACCAAATGTGCCCTGGGGATTGAACTCAGGACATCAGGGTTGGTGGCAGGCTCCCCTGGCTCACTGAGCCATCTGACCAGCCAAAAGTGTGGCAAAGGCTGGCTTAGAATTTGTGATCTTCCTGCTTCTGCCTATTTAACATATTCTGCCTGCTCACTGCACTGTGCCTGGTTCAAAGTTCTTTTCTGCTGTACAGTCAAGGATCTGGCTACCTGAATAGAGATCCCCAGAAGACTAAGGGAACTCGCCTGGCTGCTGCCTGTGACAGTGTGGAGCCATGCTTCTGCACCTGCCACACTGGACACTGGATGCCCAGGTGCAGGTCCCCAGGCTCTGTGGCTCCAGGCTGTATGTAGACCTCTTTCAAACCCTCTTTTGGGGTTTCTAGTGATGTCATCAAACACCATGACCAAAAGCAAGAAAAGGGAAAAGAGTTTATTTCAGTTTACATCTTGTAGTCCATCATCCAATGGAAGTCAGGGCAGGAAGGAACTCAAGGCAGGAACCCTGAGGCAGGAGCTAATGCAGAGGCCATGGAGAAATGCTCGCTTATCGTTTGCTTTCCACAGCTTGCCAGGCCTGCTTTCCTATAGCACTCAGGACGGCCAGTCCAGGGATGGCACCACACACAGTGAGCAGGACCCTTCCACGACAGTCATCAGTCATGAAAATGCCCCCACAGGCTTTCCCACAGGCTGATCTAGTATGAGCATTTTCTTTTCTTTTTTTTTTTGGTTTTTCGAGACAGGGTTTCTCTGTGTAGCTTTGAGCCTTTCCTGGAACTCACTTGGTAGCCCAGGCTGGCCTCGAACTCACAGAGATCCGCCTGGCTCTGCCTCCCGAGTGCTGGGATTAAAGGTGTGTGCCACCACCGCCCGGCGAGCATTTTCTTAATTGAGGTTCCCTCTTCCCAAATGACCCTAGCTTGTGTCAAATGGACCTCAAACTGGCCAGCATGAATTCTGAGTGAATTGCATGTTGAACAGTCTGATTTGGGGTTCCAGAATCAGTTCTAGAAGAAGCTGGGAG
Organism: Peromyscus eremicus; assembly: GCF_949786415.1. NCBI lineage: Eukaryota > Metazoa > Chordata > Mammalia > Rodentia > Cricetidae > Peromyscus > Peromyscus eremicus. The sequence goes on along the minus strand of NC_081438.1, from coordinate 24,423,316 downwards.
GTAACAGGGTTGAACTGCCATTAACAGGACTGGGCAGTCATTTGGACAGGGCTCTTTCAGAGCAGAATAGGGAGGGGTCAGTGAAGAGAGGGAATCGTGGTGCAGAAAGGTTGTGGCATCGTGGGTGTTTCCCTTCCTCTGTGTTGAGTCTTTCTCTTGCCTGCTTCCTAATCAGTTTCCCCTTGGCTGGGCCCTTCTCCCCTCTCCCCACTTGCTTTCCAGTTCATCTCCCAGGTGATCTCATGTTGCCCAGGCTTGACTCACTGTGTAGCCAAAGTTGACTTTGAACTTCTGATCCTTCTGTCTCTATCCCTGGAGTATGTGCAGGGATTACAGGCATGTGCCTCTACATCTGGTTTATACAGGGCTGAGAACCAAACCCAGGGTTTCTTATGTGCTAGGCAATATTACTCTACCAACTGAGACAGCCATATTCCCAGCCTTAAATTTAATCTAAGCTATCTATCTATATCCATCTGTCATCTATCTATATCATCCATCCATCCATCCATCATAGTCAGAAGTGTTCCTATGTCCTGTCCCGTCCCACATCCACTTGGACCCAAATAAACACACAGATGCTTAATATTAATTGCAATTGTTTGGCCTATGGCTCAAGCTTCTTATTAGCTAGCTCTAATAACTTACATTAACCCATTTCTAATAATCTGTGTGTTGCCATGTGGCCATGGCATTACCGGTCTGCTGGCATCTCGTTGCTCCTTGGGTGGCGGGCTGGCATCTCCTCCCACTCTCCTTTCTTCTCTCACTATGTCTCTTGGATTTTCTTACCTGGCTCCATCCTGCCCTGCCATAGGCCAAGGCAGCTTTATTTATTAGCCAATGGGAGCAACACATATTCACAGCATACAAAAAGACATCCTACAGCAATCCATCCATCCATCCATCCATCCATCCATCCATCCATCCATCCATCTATCCATCCATCCATCTATCCATCCATTCATCCATCTATCTATCATCTATCACCCTTCCTTCCTTCCTTCCTTCCTTCCTTCCTTCCTTCCTTCCCTCCTTCCTTTTCTTGTACTGTGGATTAAACTCAGGGCTTGCACATTCTAGGCAAGTTCTCTACCCCTGGGCTATACCCTACTCCTTTGAAAATAAAATTTGATGGGGAGGCCCAGTGAGATGCCTTAGTGGGTAAAGTATTCGCCATGAAAGCCCAGTGGCCCAAGTTTGATCCCAGACCCATATAAAGGTGGAAGGACAAAGTCAACTCCACACAGTCACCCTCTGACCTCTGTGCACACTTTCCCATACCTCATAAACCAATTGTGGTGGTTTGAATGAGCATGGTCCCACAGACTAATATGTTTGCACGTGTGGTCTCCAGTTAGTGGAGATGTTGTTTGGGAAGGCTTAGATGTGGCTTTGTTGGAGTAGGTGTATCGCTTGGGATGGGCTTTGAAGTTTCAAAACCCCATGCCAGTCCCAGAATGGCTCTCTGTCTCCTGCCTACAGATCAGGATGTGAGTACTCAGTCACTGCTCCAGCACCAGGCCTGCCTGCTCCCTGCCATGATGGTCATAGACCAATTCTCTGAAACGGTAAGCAAGCCCCCAGTGAAAAGTTCTCTGGTGTAAGCTGCCTTGATCATGATGTCTCTTCACAGAAATAGAACAGGAACTAAGACATATACCATAATAAATAAAAATTAAAATAAAGAATATTTTGACAGAGTCTCCAGGGCAGCTGACTCTGGCCTGGGACTCACCGATCCCCTTACCACCACACTCAGCTAGGTTTTAATATATTTACCATACACGTTGCATATCCAGGACCATACACATAGTATTTCATAATGATTTGAAAAAGCGTGCATGAGTGCTGTTATGCTACAACTAGCTCCCTGGGGCTTTCCTTTTTCACCTAACCTTTTCTGAATCTTTCCGTGTCAGCCCATATAGTTCTCATTTATTCTAGCCAACCCCAGGTCATCCCTCAAAGGACTTTCCAAGAGTATTTATGCATCTCTCTACTGATGGGAAGAACCTTCTGCAGGTCTGTGCTTGTTACTACTGAGAGGATGTTTCTGTAAGGGGTTCTTTTGCCAATAGGGGATGTGCAGTAAGGTGAGTAGAAACTAGGACACGTGAATGGTAAGTTGTCTTTTTTGACCCCCCTCACTTGGGGGGGCTCTAGGCAGGTGCTCTACCACTGAGCCACACCCCAGCCCCTCACTGGGGGATTCTAGGCAGGTGCTCTACCACTGAGCCACACCCCAGCCCCTCACTGGGGGATTCTAGGCAGGTGCTCTACCACTGAGCCACACCCCAGTCCCTCACTGGGGGATTCTAGGCAGGTGCTCTACCACTGAGCCACACCCCAGCCCCTCACTGGGGGATTCTAGGCAGGTGCTCTACCACTGAGCCACACCCCAGCCCCTCACTGGGGGATTCTAGGCAGGTGCTCTACCACTGAACCACACCCCAGCCCTTCACTGGGGGATTCTAGGCAGATGCTCTACTGCTGAACCACTCATTCAGCTCTTGGCCAATTTCCAGTTTTAGTTTCTCACATGTTTCATGGGCAGCTTTGCATAATTGTTTCCCGTAAGGATCTCTGAGATCCTGAGTCTGGCTCTGGGCTACGCATGAATTTCTATTTGTCTTATAAAGTCATCGGTACGTGGCGTACGACTCTTTTGTTTTTTGCTAAGAAAGAGGAGATAGTATCTCACTGTGGCTTTGATTCACATTCCAGCCTGATTACTAATGATCTGAGCATCTTTACACAAACATGACGGTTGTTTCGGTTTCTTTTGTTGTTAATCGATTTGCCCCTGTGTTCTATCAGGTTCTTTGATTTTTAAAAAATGTTTTTAAGCTCACTCTTTCTTTCTTCCTCCTCCTTTTCTCTCCCTCCCTCCCTCCCTCTCTCCTTCCTTCCTTCCTTCCTTCCTTCCTTCCTTCCTTCCTTCCTGTGGCTGTGTATGTACACAGGATTTCTCCTATGGAGGTCAGAGGACAACTTGGAGCAGTAGTTTCTCTTTTTCCACCATGTGGATCCTGGAACTGGAACTGACATCATCAGACTTGGTATTAAGCACTTTATCCAAGACCTCTGGTTTTCTTTCTTCCTTCTTCCCTCTACCATCTCTCTCTCTCTCTCTCTCTCTCTCTCTCTCTCTCTCTCTCTCTCTCTCTCTCTCTCTCTCTCTCCCTCCCTCCTTCCCTAGTGGTGGCAGTGGACCTCAGTCTCTCTCTCTTTTTTTTGTTGTTTTTTTTTGTTTTTTTTTGTTTTGTTTTTTAAGACAGGGTTTCTCTGTGTAGCTTTGTGCCTTTCCTGGAACTCACTTGGTAGCCCAGGCTGGCCTCGAACTCACAAAGATCCGCCTGGCTCTGCCTCCCGAGTGCTGGGATTAAAGGTGTGCGCCACTACCGCCCGGCCGGACCTCAGTCTCTTGCACACGTTAGCCATATACTCTACCACTGGAGCCACCTCCAGTTTTTGGCAGTTGGTTCTGCCCTCCCACCATGTGGATCCCTAGGATCGATCTCGGGTCAACAGACTTGATAGGAAGTCCCTTTACCCGCTGGCCCATTATTTTCTTCTTCCTTTCTTTTTAAGACAGGATCTCTTCCTCTTTTTTAATTTTTTTTTTTTTTTTTTTTTTTTGAGGCAGGGTTTCTCTGTGTAGCCCTGGCTGTCCTGGAATTAGCTCATTATGTAGACCAGGCTGGCTTTGAACCCAGAGATCCACCTGTCTCTTCCTCCAAGGGATGTGCCCCCACCATGGGGCTGAGACAGGGTCTCTTTATGCTGCTTGGCTGTTCTGGAACTAGGCTGTAGACCACGCTGGCCTCAACATAATCAAGAGATCAACCTGCTACTGCCTCCCCAGTGTTGGGCTTAAAGATATGTTTCACCACTCTGGGCTCCGTTATTTCTAATCCTTTCTCTTATTGTTTTCCGAAGTATACAAAAAAGATCAATATGTTATCATGCACATTTGTATGGGAACTTGTTTTTTCTTGTTAAAAATGGCTTTATTCAAGTCACATAAATTAAAAAAAATCATGTTAAGAAACTTGAAATAGCAGGGTGCGAGGCAGAAGAATCAGAAGTTAGCCTCAGACACACAGAGAGAAATGGAGGCCAAGCTGGATGTATTGCTTGTCAAACATGTGCAAGATCCTGGTTTCAACCCCCCAGTTCTGTACAAATAAAGAGGGGGGCGGTGGTGGTGCACGCCTTTAATCCCATTACTCAGGAGGCAGAGCCAGGCAGATCTCTGAGTTTGAGGCCAGCCTGGTCTACAGAGCTCATTCCAGAACAGCCAGGGCTACACGTAGAAACCCTGTCTCAGGGGGCGCGGGGGCAGGGAGAGGAAGAAAGAGGAAGGAAGGAAGGAAGGAAGGAAGGAAGGAAGGAAGGAAGGAAGGAAGGAAGGAGGTGGGGTGGTGTGAAGACTGTGAGTCTCATTATCTCTGCATGGTTCCTCTTCTTGTAACCCAAGCATTGACCGGAAATGCACAAGTTGCGCTCACAGAAGCCCCAATGAGCCTCTTACTGGAAACCAGCTTCGCAGGTGATTCCGCAAAAATCAGAAATTTTCTCACGCCGGGAGCGTCCTGCTGACCCCGCGGTGTCTTCCGCCCCCACGCGGCAGCGTTGCGGTACTGCGCCCGCGCGGAGCGCTTCTAGGTCTTGCTCTGGGGGGCGGGGACGCGATCATGCTTCTCCAGCGGGGATCCAGAACGGCGCCCCCTGGCATGGTGTGGTGCAAGGCAGCATCCACTGGTCCCTCGGTGCTCTGGTCCTCTGTATGGGGAAACTCCAACAGAGTGCATCGTTCTCCAGCCGGATGTTGATGGGAAGAGAGAAGGGGCAGGTAGGGAGGCTGAGGACGGAGGGATCTCAGTGGAGGGAGCTAAACTGAGGCTCCTCCCGCGGCAAATTGGCTACCCTCGGACCCAACCTGGAAGGAAGGTAAGGCCATAGATTCCATCTCCTCCACCCTTCTCCGTTTCCTTCTTCCCTCCCTACCTACTCACCATCCATGCCCGGCAGGTAAACTAGACTGATTCTGAGATGTGCTCTGAGCTGTTTCCCCAGGGATCCCCAACCACAGGTTGCCCAAAGCCAAAACCTGCTATTAATACACCTGCTGTGAATGACTATGCTGGGCTACAGGGTGAGTGTGCCTCCAAACAAAAACCAAATCCAAATAAAAAAGGCTAGATGTGGTGGCTCATGCCTGCTGTTCCAGCTTTCGGGAAGTGGAGGCAGGAGGATCAGGAATTCAAGGTCATCTTTGGCTACATAGCTGGTTTGAGGCCAGCCTGCGCTACCTGAGACCTTCTCTTAAAAAATAAATAAATAAAAAGAAAGAAAGATAGGCGGGATAGATAGAGAACTGATCCTAGAGATCAGCCATCCATCTGGTCCATGGCCACAGCATAGCCAGATTTGACCTGAGGTCTCAGATGAGAGGGGAAAGCGGATCTAGAGAAAGGGACAGTGGCCCATGTGGCAACTGGGTCCCCATGGTAACTAGACCCCCACCCTGTGGCATCTGTGAGGTCACCCTGCCTCTCCTGGCTGGAGGCCAGACATGGAGGCCCCTCCCCAGGCCAGATCCAGCCTCCTCAGAATTCTGCTGCGGGTTGGGAAGCTCTCTGTGATGGTAAACATGGTGGGGATAGGGGACCTGGAGAGATCCAGCGGTTCCTGGCCACCAGGGAATAACCACCGGACTCCCAGAAGCCTCATTCCCAAACTTCTGTGGCGTGGCTATCAGCGATCTTCCTTCCTCCCCTCCCCCTCCTTTCTTTCCTCTCTTCTCCTTCCTTCTTTTTGTTTACATATTTTTTTTTTTTTGAGACAAGGTCTCATTATGTAGCCCTGGCTGTCCTAGTACTTGCTATATAGAGGAGGCTGGCCTTGAACTCCCAGAAATCTGCCTGCCTCTGTCTCCCCCAGCCCTGAGACTAAATATGTACACCGTTACACCTGGTCTTTCTTTCCTTTAAAAATATTGTGTGTGTGTGTGTGTGTGTGTGTGTGTGTGTGTGTGTGTGTGTTGGGAGTCATTTCTCCCCTTCCACCATGTGGGTCCTGGGGTTCGAACTCAGGTCATCAGGCTTGGCAGCAAGCACCTTTACCTGCTGAGCCATCTCACTGGCCCACTTTCCCTTTCCTCTCCCTGCCCTTCCCCTCCTCCTGCGTCCCCCCTCTCTTCCTCCCCCTTCTTATTTCCTTCTGGTGTGAATGCCTGTAGGTGTGATGTGTGTACATGTGTGTGGATGCACATGCCTGCGGCCGCACACAGAAGCCACAGGAAGGCCCCGGATGCCCTCCACCATCACTCTATCTCCAGCCTCTGAACTTGGAGCTGATGGGTTTGTTTATTTTGTCTTGTCTGGCAGCTTAACAAGCCCCAGAGATCCCCCTGTCTTCAACTCCTTTGGTGCTGGGGCTGCAGGAATGCCCTGGACCATGCCCACGTTGGCTTATTATTGTGCGTGCTGGAACCCGATCTCTGCTCTACAGCAGGAAACACTCTTAACTGCTGAGCCATTTCTCCAGCCCCCACACTTCTCGTCCCCCCTACTGCTGTCTCACCATGCAGCCCAGGCTAGCCTCAAATTCACTGTATAGCCCAGGCTAGCCTTGAACTCTTGACCCGCTGGGATGACAGGCATGTGCCCCCCGATGCCTGGCTTCTTATCCTGGTCCTTCAGAGCCTACAGTCCCTGGACTCTGATGGTCCTGTGGGTCAGGGAGTCCAGGTTGATCGCCTCTGTCACCCATGGGCTGAAGGCTCTAGGCTCTACCAGGGAGGTTTACTCTTCAGGAAAGCATTCTCAACCCCAACCTCACTCCCCTTAATCCCGATCCTTGGTGAAGAGAAGACACTCTTGGCTAACCTGCCACTCAGATGGGAGACCTGGACATCTAATGTCTCTCCCCCTCTACCCCAGACAGGAGGTCTGTCATCAATCTCTGTCACCCCTCCCCCACGTCTCGACATCTCTCTGTCCCTAATGAAACCTTTATTTATAGATGCCCTCATGATGCCAAGGGCAACCAGGGGCACGCCTGGATACTCAAAGGAAGTCAGCCAGCCTGTATTCAAATCCTGTAGAGTTATGGGGGAGCTCACATCTACTTATTTGTTTTTAATTTTTTTGTTTGTTTTTTTTGAGACAGGATCTCTCTGTGTAGCCTTGGCTGTCCTGGAACTAGCTCTGTAGACCAGGCTGGCCTTGAACTCACAGAGATCCACCTGCCTCTGCCCCCAAGTGCTGGGATTAAAGGCATTCTCTACTACCACCCAGTTTATTTTTATTATTTATTATTATTGTGTGTGTTGGGTGTTGTAGTACCCATGTGGAAGTCAGAGGAAGATTTTGGGGCGTTGGTTCTTTCCTTCCTTTGCACAGGTTCCGGGATCATATTGAGGTCACTAGGCTTGTGGGGCAAGAGCTTTAACCACTCAGCCATCTCTGTTTGTTCCTTTGCTTGGTTTCCTGTAGACTAGGCTAGCTTTGAACTTCCTATGGAGCCAAAGAAAACCTTGAATTCTTGATCTTTCTGCCTCTACCTCCCAACTGCTGAGACTGCAGGTATACACCACATTTCTTGGTTTTATCCACAGCTGAGCTACATCCCCATGCTTGGAAGTCACTCTTTAAAGATTATAGGCCGGGCAGTGGTGGCGCACACCTTTAACCCTAGCACTCAGGAGGCAAAGGCTGGAGGAGCTTTGTGATCTCCAGAACAGTCAGAACTACATAGAGAGACCCTGTCACAAAAGAAACCAAAGTCAAATCAATCAATCAATCAGTCATCAATCGATGAAATAAAAGAGGGACTTTTCTTGTGCAGTCACAAGTGAACCGAGACTCCGCCCACAGTGACTGGGCAGCCCCTATGTCTAAAGCACAGGTTGGGTTCCATGCCAGTTGGGTGGCACTGGTAACGCTGGTGTCCCTGTCTTCCTGCAGCTGCTCCAGAACCGCACACACTTGTACCGCTTCCTGCTCCTGAAGATGGCTGTCTTTCAGCAGTGGGTGTCGGGGCTGGCCCAGGAGGCCCGGGGCTCCGGCGGTGACCAGACACACCTGCTTCCGGGAGTCATCATAACCTGCATCCTGAGCTTGGCCCTTCGAGCAGGACTGGCATTGCTGTGGGCCCCGCTGTGGTTGCTGCTCTGCGGACCCAGGCTGGCGTACAAAGTCGGGCTGTGCTGCACTCATACTATGAGACTGGCCCTGGGGCACCTAGGTGCCTGGGAACCTCTAAGCCTGTCTGCAGCCACCTTCAGGGACCTGTTTATCTCCTGTCTGCATAGCCTGATGCTGGTGGCCTTGCTGATGCTGCTGTTGACCTGGAGGCTGGTACAGAAAGCTCATCACTTCAGTCTGGGCTGGCTGCCCAGCCAGGTGGGTTGACAGGGATGCAGGCTGGGGATGCTGATAGGCTGGGGACTCTGGCTGTGATCAAGAGCGCTCAGTACTGGCCATGGGGCAGGTCCTGGGGGCCATTTAGCATGCTCTTTTTTCTTTTTCTTTTCTTTCTTCCTTTCTTTTTCTTTTTCTTTCTTTTTTTTTTTTTTTTGGTTTTTCTAGACAGGGTTTCTCTGTGTAGCTTTGCACCTTTCCTGGAACTCACTCTGTAGTCCAGGCTGGCCTCGAACTCAAAGAGATCCACCTGCCTCTGCCTCCCGAGTGCTGGGATTAAAGGCGTGCGCCACCACTACCTGGCTCTTTTCTTTTCTTTTTTTTTTTTTTTTTTAAGATTTATTTATTATGTATACAGTGTTCTGCCTGCATGCATGCCTGCAGGCCAGAAGAGGGTACCAGATCTCATTTTGGATGGTTGTGAGCCACCCTGTGGTTGCTGGGAATTGAACTCAGGACCTCTGGAAGAGCAGCCAGTGCTCTTAACCGCTGAGCCATCCCTCCAGTCCCTAGCATGCTCTTTTTCTTTCTAATTTTTTATTCTTATTTTTAAATTGAGTGTGTGAGTGTTTGTGTGTAATTGTTTGTATTTGTGTGTGTGTGTGTGTGTGTGTGTGTGTGTGTGTGTGTGTACACATGCAGGCGTCCCCAGAAGCCAGAAGAGGACATCAGATTCCCTGGAGCTGGTGTTACAAGGAGCTATGAGCCACCTGATGTGGATAATGGGGACCGAACTGAAGTCCCCTGCAAGAGCAGTTTATGCTCTTACCCACTAACCTATTTCTCCAGCCCCATAGAATGTTACTTTTTTTTTTTTTTCTTTTTCAAGACAGGGTTTCTCTGTGTAGCTTTGTGCCTTTCCTGGAACTCGCTTTGGAGACCAGGCTGGCCTCGAACTCAGAGATCCGCCTGCCTCTGCCTCCTGAGTGCTGGGATTAAAGGCGTGCGCCACCACCGCCCGGCAGAATGTTACTTTTAAAAAATTATTATTATTCATTTGTGTGTGCACACGTATGTGTGTAGGAATACTTGTGCCGGCACACAAGTGGGTGTCCGAGAAAAACAAGATTTGTTTCTCTCCTACCATGTGGGTATTGGGGCTCAAACTCAGTTTGCTGAGCCATCCCTTTGGCCCTTCCTTACTCACGCTCTTGCTTGCCTGGACCCTCCTGCAGAATTCTGTGTTGCTGGAAACGCTGGCACTCCTGAGACGCCTCTACCTGTGGGTGGAGCGCACGACCACACTCACCTCCTGGAACCTGGCCTATCTCGTCACTTGGGTCACCTGCCTTGCTTCCCACCTGCTTCAGGCTGCCTTCGAACACACAGCCCAACTGGCCCAGGCTCAGGAAGCCAAGTCCCAGGAGACCTCAGGGCCCCCCTCGCCTCAGTTCTTAATTCCAGAATCCTCCACCACTGAGGCTGGGCCCCTCCCATCCCAGCCTGAAACTCCTGGAGAATAAATGTGTACCCCACCTGCCTTTCGGACTCATCATCCTTCTACCTAGCTGGACTGGAAGGCTATTCTGTGTCACATGTGTGCATGTGTGTATCTGTGTGTGCTTGTGCTTGGGTACACATGGATGAAATCCCAGGCCCAGGCACCTCTGGGATGGAAATCACATTGCCCAAGTGCCTTTCAGGTATCACATATCAACATCCTCAGACACTTTACATATCGTTTGGATTGTCTCCTAGCAACCTCAGCCTCTGGCTTGACTCTCATTTTTCACACAAGAAACTTGAGCCTCTGGGATTGGTCATTTCCAAGGTCACGGAACATGTCCCAGCCAGCTCAGGTCTCCAGGTGGCCTTGCTTCCCGGGCTTCTAACTAAATCTTCGCCCTTGGTTCTCAGTTCTCCAGGGGCTTAAAGGGAACTGGGCAGTTACAGACTCTGGCCTCTGGGGGGTGCCAGGACCTCACAGTTTAGAGATGTAGACCAATTCTTTTGAGCGTCACTCTCAAGAAAGTCTGGAAGTAGCTCTTTCATTCCCCACACAAAGGTCTCCATCTCCCCGCTCACCATTCACTACACACCTGCCAATCCATCCATAGGACCCTCTCTCCCTCCCTCCATCTATGCATCATCATCCCTCCATCCACTCAAAATTCATCCATCTCTCCATCCCTCCAACCATCTCAAAATCACCTATCTATCCTCTCCGTCCAAAAGTTCACCCACCCTACCCCACCCCATCCATCCATCCACCCCCAAATTCATTCTTCTATCCCTTCACCCCCAAATCCATCTATCTATTCCCAAATATATCTATCCACCCTTCCCTCCATTCTTCCACAAATCCACAAGTCTATTCTTCCCTGTCTCCAAAAAGGTCACATCATGGAAAGACTGTCAGTCTCCCCACCCAGGCATGAGAAGACTTATCCAGCCTCCACAGCCTCTCACTGGTGAGTGAGGGCAGGGTCCTTCAGACGTATTCTAGTTCAGGCTCTGGCCCGGGTCTTAGGTGAGTGATTCTTAGGAGAAAAGAGGAGGGGCTGGTTTTCTGAGAGTCAGCCATCCCCTCCCATCCCTTTCCCTAGCTCAAGAACTGGCGCCCATGTGTGTGCAGGGAGGGTCAGAGGACCTTGGTTCCCCCACTCCCACCAAATACCCCCTTCCTCATTTTCAGGGTAACTAGTGCCTCCCTGATGACTGCAAATGGTCTAGGCTAGCTGTGTCTTCCAGGTCCTTCCTCTAAGTCCAAGGAGTAACTTTACCTGCCTTCGAGAGACAGCCAGTGGTTTCTTTGTTAAGGGTAGAACAGTTATTGGTGTGTGTGTGTGTGTGTGTGTGTGTGTGTGTGTGTGTGTGTGACAGCTATGAGCTCCTGAGTAAAGGGCAGCTTCTCCTAGATTCCAGAGCACCCACAACTTGCTGGGAAACCTGGGTTTCCAGGCGCAGGAAGGTGTTTGAGCTGCTTGGGGTCGAGGTAGGCCTCAGGGCACCCGGGCTGGAACAGAGTGGGCAAACAAGTGGAGAGAGGTTCAAAGCCCAGGGAGGGAGAGGAGGGGAGGTGACAAAAGTCTGAGCAGGGGACACAGTGCTAAATAAGGTGGGGTTTGGGCTGGGGTGGCATCAGCCCTGGCACTGAACTGAGGTGAGCGTATGTGTGATACTGGCATGTTTTTCCTTTTAGTAGTTCTGTGTGTGTGTGTGTGTGTGTGTGTGTGTGTGTGTGTGTATGTATGTGTGTGCATATGTGTGTGCGTGTGTGTATGTGTGTGCATGTGTGTGTGCATGTGTGTGTATGTGTGTGCATATGTGTGTGTGCATGCATGTGTGCATGCGTGTGTGTGCATGCATGTGTGCATGCACGTGTGTGTGTATGTGTGTGTGTGTGCACATGTGCATACATGCAGGTACTTGTGGCGGCCAGAGGTTGGCCCCCCTCTGTTACTTTCTACCTCTCTCTCATTGCAAATGAGGCTTGCTGGTTTTGTTAGACGGTCTGGCCATGGATTCCCCAGGGAGCCCTCTGTCTCTACCTTCCCAGGGCTAGGATTGCAGTCCTGTACCACACACCTAGCCTTTTTAACATGGTTTGGGGGTTGAGGCCAGGCTTCATACATACATAGCATATACTTTACTAACTGAGCTGTCTCTACAGCCCTTATTTTATTTTATAGTTTAGTTTGGGACACAGGATCTGGCTACATAGCCTAGTCAGGCCTCAAATTCACTCAATTCTCCTGCCTCTGCTCTGGTTCTTGAGAGCTAGGATTATAGGCACGCACCACCATGTCTGGCTAACTTTTATAGTTATTTACTTTGTGTGTATGTGTGTGTGTGTGTGTGTGTGTGTGTGTGTGTGTGTGTGTGTGTGATGGGGTCTTACTATGTAGCCTTGTGATTTCAACCTCACAAGCCTCCTGCCTCAGCCTTCCAAGTATTTGTTTTGTGTTGTTTATTCTCATTCTTCCTGGAGATGAAATCCGAGGCCATTTCCAGGGTAGGCTGGTGCTCTACCACTAAGCCACACTCCAGCCCCTCACTGGGGGATTCTAGGCAGGTGCTCTACCACTGAGCCACACCCCAGCCCCTCACTGGAGGATTCTAGGCAGGTGCTCTACCACTGAGCCACACCCCAGCCCCTCACTGGGGGATTCTAGGCAGGTGTTCTACCACTGAGCCACACCCCAGCCCCTCACTGGGGGATTCTTGCCTTTCCATGTGATCTTGGATGAAGCTCTGCCCTGTCTGGGCCTCAGTTTCCCCGTGTATACAACATGATAAGGGAGAGCCCACCGGGCCTCCGCCCCACCCCCCTCTCAAGGAAAGCCCCAGCAGAAAGCTAGCCTGAAGCTGCAGACTGGTTAGGCCTCTTGTGTACACAGCCCTAGCCACTGGAACACAAGCTGCATGGAATCTGACCCCAGGGATCCCTGGCCCCAGGGTATTGCTGTATTTGCTTTAGAGCCTTGGAGTCAAATTCCCCAGCCTCTTAAAGACCCTGGTGGTCTGGGACCAGGATTTGGGAGAAAGGATTAGAATAGCCTTGTTGCTGCCCTCCCCTTCCCTCCCCCTCCCTCCTCTTCCCCTCCCCCACATTGTTGAATTGTCATCCAAGATGAACAACCAATCCTCTTCCTACGATCAGCCCTGCCGTGTGCTCGAGAGATTCTCGTGGCTGGGTTGGCTGACTGTTGTCCCCAACACTGTCCCCTCATAGAATGAGGGGTGAGGAGGCTCATGGGACCCTCTCACCTGAAATTCCAGCCATCCCTCCCCCGCCGCCATGTGTATGCTGTCCTGTCCTAATTGCACATGGCTTTGGGAGGGCTGGAGTACACAGACTGGGGGAGGGAGCACCATCTATACAGCCACAGCGGCGTCATCAGCCATGCGGGGATGCAGACTCCAGGGTAGCTGCTTTGGAATCACCCATTCTCCTGCCCAGAATCCTTCACTCAAACTGAGTAAGCCTACTTAACTCAGTTCCCTGGGGTGAACTTCGACGGAATGGAACCTTGGTGTGTTGGTGGGTCTCTAGGAAGGAGAGATAGAGGTTTGTATTTCCCTGGGGGAAGGAATTTTAGCAACACGTCCATGTGTGAGTATGGTATGTGGACCACGGCACACGCGTAGGGATCAGAGGACAATCTCAGGTCTCGTCTTTGCCTCCTTCTTCAGTTAAGACGGACAGTGACGGCAAAAAGCCTTCAATCCCAGCACTCGGGAGGCAGAGGCGGGTGGATCTCTGTGAGTTCAAGGCCAGTCTGGTCTACAGAGTGAGTTCCAGGGCAGCCAGTACTACATAGTGAGACCCTGTCTCAAAACAAAACAAAACAAAACAAACAACAAACCAAAAAACACAGTCTCGTGCTCCCCACTTTATATACGAGGGCAGCTGGCCAAGAGGTTCTCATCTCCCCCACTTCCTATCTCACCCAAGGAGCACTGGGGCTGGGTGCTACTGTGCCCAGTTTTATGTGGGCTCTGGAGATTTGAACTCGGGACCTCATGCCATCGTCCCAGCCCTTCAGAGGCCTCATAACAGTGCATAAAGCAGACACCCTGGAGTGAGAACCCCTTGGGTTGGAGTCTTAGCTCTGGACATTTTTAGCTACGTGAAGTGCCTGGGTTGGTTAATCCTGCCAGCCTCAGTTTCCCCACGTGTGATCAGCTACAGCACCCCAACCCCCACAGGGCTATTCTTTAGTCCATGCATATGTCGTGACACTCCCAGCCGGCCCCGTGGCCCTGGCTGTCTCTTCTAAGACCCACTGGCTTCCCAGGGGCCATGGTCCATTGATAGAGACTCCGAGGTCCTGCGGCTGAGGGTCACCAGTTCAATCTCTCTCAGGCTTTGGAGTGTGGAGTGGGCTCTGGCCTGCTGCAAGAGAGCAAGTGGGGAGAAGTGTGGAGGGAGGGAGGCCGCAGGCAGGGGGGAGCAGGCTGGAGGGCTGGCCGGCACTTCCACGCAATCTGTCTGCTATGCAGCCTCGGCCCGGCCTGTATTTATTTATGCTTCGCGTATATTTATACCAACCCCTTTCTCATTATTACGACAGGAAACGGCTAGAATTGTTACATACCTGGCGGCCTAGGGGTCCCGCTCGGCCAAGACACACAGGGCCCTTGGCTGTCCCGCCGTGACTGCCAGAGGGCCCCCAGCCCCAGTCTCCGGCCCTACACTGACCCCCTTACCAGCACCCGCTCCCAACCCTCTCTCCTCTCTGGGGCCCGGGTGAGGGTTACTGATGTTTAAGTGTCTCCCTGTGTCCCTGGTCCTCACCCCATCTGACCCCAAATAAGGCAATGACTTCAGAAGTTATATAGGGGGCTGACTGCAGTGAGCACCTCAGACATAACCATAGAGAATGGGGGGGGGGGATGATCAAGGTTCCCCCCAATTCAGGGATGGAATCCTGGTTATCCCTGTGTGAGTGTGCGGTGGGCACTCCAGAGATTGACTGCCCACCAAGCCCACCCAAGCCCGGGTAACTTTCCACCTGAGACTGTCCCCCACTCTGATGGCCGTGAGAGCAGTCTCCATCATCTTCCCCCAGTGTCTCAGGCTTGTGAGGAGTTAGGGGGCTCCTCTGTGGATGACATCCCCCCTCCGGGGCCCCCCGTACTCAACTCAGAACCGGCAGTCTCTCTCAGCAGTCCCAGCTCTGGGCTTGGCACCAGGTGAGGCTTGCCAGAGACGAGAGGCGCGGCCCCCTCCCCAGAGCCCTGGCCTGACACAGCCTATTAGAGGACTTCCCGCCTCAGCCTGGAGGCTCCCTGGCTAGACTCCCCACCCAGGCCACGGGATGGCGGCCATGTCGTCCCCAGCAGGTCATAAATGGACTGTACACCTTACAGCCCATTCTATAGCTTTCTTCCTCAGCAGGTCTCGGGGGCTGTTGTCTATGGACAGGCCTCTCTACTGCCTTGTGGGGAGGTGGGCTTGACCTTTGACCTCCAATGGGCCCCCCCCCCCATGCCTTCCTGCCTCGGATTCGGGAGAGGATGAGGTTTCCTTCTTGTCTTGTGACCTTTGCTTTTTAAATTTCTGCCCCTGGTGGTAGGAGATTGGGGGTGGGAGGTTGTACTTGGGCAGTGCTTAGAACTTAAAAAAGAAAAATTGCATGTAGGGGCTGGAGAGACGGCTCAGTGGTTAAGAGCACTGTCTACTTTTCTAGAGGACCCGGGTTCAAATCCGAGCACCCCCATGACGGCTCACAATCGTCTGTAACTCCAGTTTCAGAGGATCTGATACCCTCTTCTGACCTTCACGGGTAGTAGGCGTACATGTGGTGCACAGACATACAAGCATGCTAAACAGCCATATGCATAAACAATAAAAAATAATAGTAAAACAACCGAAATATTTAAAAATCTACATTTATTAATTGGCTGGTGTGTGTGTGTGTGTGTGTGTGTGTGTGTGTGTGTTCACGCATGCCCAAGCTGGTCTCGAACTTACTCTGTGGCTAAACCTGGCTTTGAACTTCTGACCCTCCTGCTTCCACCTCTCAAATGCTGGTATTCCAGGCAAGAGTCACCAGGACCACTGTATACATACATGCCAGGCAAGCACCCTACCAACGGAGCCACACCTCCAGCTTGAGTTACCTGTACTCTGAGAGACCTCGGACCCTTTGTCTCAGCTGGGGCTCATTTTTGACCAGTGTCTGGCTTGTAGAGCCCTGGGCCGGTCAGGCTTGGTTCTTATTTCTACCACAGGGCTCTGCCGGCATCTGGAACTTAGCGTTTGTGAATCTTAAAGCTTTCTTGATCTAGGGGCCAGAGTGTTGGGATCAGGGGTGCTGGATGGCACCCCCTAGTCTAAATAGAATAAAGAAATTCAAGCTCAGCCCCTGGGTCCCTGATGCAGCAGCTGGATCCTGCAGCCATTCTTGTTCACCATGTGCACATCTGGGGTGATGTACTCCCCACCCCCCAGCCCAGGCTCACATCTGGAGACCAAAGCTGGCTCGCTGGCTAAACACAGAGCATCTGGACATGAAGAGCTGTTTCTAGGTTAACACGGCCCATCTGGGCCCTTGTTGCTGCTCCGCCCCGTCTCCACAGCGGAATGCTGGCTGCACATCTGGAGGGCTGGAGCCCGTGTCCAGCTGGGTCAGGAGCTGTCTCGGCCACCATCTCCACTGTCTGTCTGGGGTCCTTGCCCTGAGGTAGGGGTCCTGTTTTCAGAGAGTTTCCCCAGACTTTCTGACAGGCACTGTTCTCAGGGCTTTGCCTGAAGGGCTTGCCTTGGCAACAGACTCAGCTTAACATACTTTGCACACATGTCCCTTGTCCGGCTTGGTGACAGCTGCCACTCTGCACTAGCCCACCCGAGAGAGGTTGTTGGCATTACTTAAAAGAGCCTCTGGGACCACTGGATTGCCTGTCCACATGCCCTCTCTTGGAGTTCCCCCAACTGGAAGGGAGGGGGACAGCCTTGGGTCCCTGCCTTGGAGCACACCTCATGGGAACAACGCTGAGCCTAACCCTCCAATGACAACTTCCATACTTGGCTAGCCGGAGCAGGTGGTGTCCCCAGATCCTTGAGACTCAGATGAGAAGAGACCGGGAAAGAAGACAGCTGGAGGGAACTGGGCTAGCCTGTGGAAAAGATGAGGACCTCAAAGGTAAGGGGCCTCCTGAGCAGGGACTCAACATCACCACAACTGGATTTTTTTTTTTTTAATGAGATGGGGTTTCATGTAGCCCAGGCTGTCCTCAAATTCCCCATGTAACTGAGGCTGATTCCTGATCCTCCTGTACACTAGGCAAATACACCACTGACCGAGCCATATTATCAGCCCCTTAACTGGCTGTGTTCAGTTCAGTCATTAATAACCACTTTTAAAAATTCCATGTATTTATTGGATGTGTGTGCACGCTCATGCATGCATGCCATATTGCACACGTGGTAGTTACGGGACAACTTCTGGGACTCGGTTCTTTCCTTCCACAACATGGGTCCTGGGGAATCCAACTCAGGTCATCAGGCTGAGCGGCAGGTGACTTTACCTGCTGAGCCATCTTGCTTGGCCTAAATCCTTCTGGCTTCAAGATAGACAACCATCATGAGCTAAAACACTTGGGACTCCAAAGCCACACCCCCGGTCACGAAGGGATGGGTCCAGGCTTCTCGGTCGGGAATATGGCAGACATTATTCTTCTGTTTTATGTTAGCATATATTAAATCCATAGTAATGGGTTTTGTTATGACATTTTCATTGTATGTGCAATGCATTTTGATCCTAGTCACCCTCAACACCCTTTCTTGTCCCCCTCCTAATCCTGGTGGTCCCCTTCCTCTTCCCAACTAGTCCCCCCTCTACTTCCATGTCACGTGTGTGTGTGTGTGTGTGTGTGTGTGTGTGTGTGTGTGTTTGTGTCCCAGTGAGTTTAGAGTTGCTTCCAGGAGCTCAGCTATTTACCAGAGCAGAGGCAGCTTACCAGAGGCTACACCACTGAAGAAAATCTCTCTCCCTCCTCCAGCAACCATTCATTACTTGTAGATCTTCGGAGAGGGGCGGGACCTTGTGAGCCCCTCCCGCACCCATGATTGATGGTTTGGAGGCCCCATCTTGTGCAAATGGGTTCAAGAGTGTAACATTCACGACTTGTGTGGAAGACAACATTTCAGAGCACTATACCCCCATGCTCCGGCTCTTACATTGTTCCCATCCTCTCCTGAGCCTGTTGAGAGTCCTGTGGAGGGTGTTTGTGTGTGTGTGTGTGTGTGTGTGTGTGTGTGTGTGTGTGTTTTTCTGTGTGTACATGTGTGTATGTGTGTGTGTCTGTGGGTGCATGTGTATGTGTGTGTTTGTGTACACAACCATGGGGTAGAGAACAGATGTTTGATGGGCAGGGTGGATGAGCAGGTAGGTGTGAGGAAGAAAGCAAGAGAAAAAGAATGATACTGGGACCACGGAGAATAGAGGTCCCCCCCTCCCCAGTCCAGAGCCTGCCTGCTTTGAATGACCTCTGCTCTGGTGCTGACTTACAGCCTCCTCGGCCTGGTGACGCTGTATCCTGTGGTCCAGGCTTATCGGAGCATCACTGGACCCGATTGAAAGGAATTCTTTACAGCTGCAGCCTCTAGCCTGGGGCCCTGGAGCCGCAAGCAGCTAAGAGCGAGAGCCTTGCCTTGCCCTGCCCCTCCCTGGCCACGGAAAATGTGAGTTAGCCAACACATGCGTCGGAGACACTTGTGAATAATAACCAACACGGGCAAGAATTTTCTTATTCATCGCATCTACTTTTCGTGTGTAGGCGTGTATGGTATGCTTGTGTGTGTTTGTTTTTGTTTTTGTTGTTTTGTCAGATGGTGGACACACACACACACGTGTGTGGGTACGTGTGTGTGTGTGTGTGTGTGTGTGTGTGTGTAAGCCCAGCTGCTTTCATCTTTGTGTGTTAAGATGGGGTGTCATCCCTTGGGAACCAGAGAGATGGCTCAGCAGTTACGAGCACTGACTGCTCTTCCAGAGGACCAAGGTTCTATTCCCGGCACCCACAGGGCAGCTCACAACTGTCTGTAACTCCAGTTCCAGAGGGAATCTGACGCCCTCTTCTGGCCTCCGTAGGTACTTGGCACACCGGGTGCACAGACATACATGCAACAAAACATTCACGCTCATAAAATAAAAACAAATAAATCTTAAAACGAAACAGAACGGGGCATCCCCTTGACCCCAGATCATGCTGATTTGGCAAGCAGCCTAGCTAGCCAAAGAGACCCTGGAGACCCCCAGGGTCTCCACTTTTAACACTTTTAACACGGCCCATCTGGGCCCTTGTTGCTGCTCCGCCCCGTCTCCACAGCGGAATGCTGGCTGCACATCTGGAGGGCTGGAGCCCGTGTCCAGCTGGGTCAGGAGCTGTCTCGGCCACCATCTCCACTGTCTGTCTGGGGTCCTTGCCCTGAGGTAGGGGTCCTGTTTTCAGAGAGTTTCCCCAGACTTTCTGACAGGCACTGTTCTCAGGGCTTTGCCTGAAGGGCTTGCCTTGGCAACAGACTCAGCTTAACATACTTTGCACACATGTCCCTTGTCCGGCTTGGTGACAGCTGCCACTCTGCACTAGCCCACCCGAGAGAGGTTGTTGGCATTACTTAAAAGAGCCTCTGGGACCACTGGATTGCCTGTCCACATGCCCTCTCTTGGAGTTCCCCCAACTGGAAGGGAGGGGGACAGCCTTGGGTCCCTGCCTTGGAGCACACCTCATGGGAACAACGCTGAGCCTAACCCTCCAATGACAACTTCCATACTTGGCTAGCCGGAGCAGGTGGTGTCCCCAGATCCTTGAGACTCAGATGAGAAGAGACCGGGAAAGAAGACAGCTGGAGGGAACTGGGCTAGCCTGTGGAAAAGATGAGGACCTCAAAGGTAAGGGGCCTCCTGAGCAGGGACTCAACATCACCACAACTGGATTTTTTTTTTTTTAATGAGATGGGGTTTCATGTAGCCCAGGCTGTCCTCAAATTCCCCATGTAACTGAGGCTGATTCCTGATCCTCCTGTACACTAGGCAAATACACCACTGACCGAGCCATATTATCAGCCCCTTAACTGGCTGTGTTCAGTTCAGTCATTAATAACCACTTTTAAAAATTCCATGTATTTATTGGATGTGTGTGCACGCTCATGCATGCATGCCATATTGCACACGTGGTAGTTACGGGACAACTTCTGGGACTCGGTTCTTTCCTTCCACAACATGGGTCCTGGGGAATCCAACTCAGGTCATCAGGCTGAGCGGCAGGTGACTTTACCTGCTGAGCCATCTTGCTTGGCCTAAATCCTTCTGGCTTCAAGATAGACAACCATCATGAGCTAAAACACTTGGGACTCCAAAGCCACACCCCCGGTCACGAAGGGATGGGTCCAGGCTTCTCGGTCGGGAATATGGCAGACATTATTCTTCTGTTTTATGTTAGCATATATTAAATCCATAGTAATGGGTTTTGTTATGACATTTTCATTGTATGTGCAATGCATTTTGATCCTAGTCACCCTCAACACCCTTTCTTGTCCCCCTCCTAATCCTGGTGGTCCCCTTCCTCTTCCCAACTAGTCCCCCCTCTACTTCCATGTCACGTGTGTGTGTGTGTGTGTGTGTGTGTGTGTGTGTGTGTGTGTTTGTGTCCCAGTGAGTTTAGAGTTGCTTCCAGGAGCTCAGCTATTTACCAGAGCAGAGGCAGCTTACCAGAGGCTACACCACTGAAGAAAATCTCTCTCCCTCCTCCAGCAACCATTCATTACTTGTAGATCTTCGGAGAGGGGCGGGACCTTGTGAGCCCCTCCCGCACCCATGATTGATGGTTTGGAGGCCCCATCTTGTGCAAATGGGTTCAAGAGTGTAACATTCACGACTTGTGTGGAAGACAACATTTCAGAGCACTATACCCCCATGCTCCGGCTCTTACATTGTTCCCATCCTCTCCTGAGCCTGTTGAGAGTCCTGTGGAGGGTGTTTGTGTGTGTGTGTGTGTGTGTGTGTGTGTGTGTGTGTGTGTGTTTTTCTGTGTGTACATGTGTGTATGTGTGTGTGTCTGTGGGTGCATGTGTATGTGTGTGTTTGTGTACACAACCATGGGGTAGAGAACAGATGTTTGATGGGCAGGGTGGATGAGCAGGTAGGTGTGAGGAAGAAAGCAAGAGAAAAAGAATGATACTGGGACCACGGAGAATAGAGGTCCCCCCCTCCCCAGTCCAGAGCCTGCCTGCTTTGAATGACCTCTGCTCTGGTGCTGACTTACAGCCTCCTCGGCCTGGTGACGCTGTATCCTGTGGTCCAGGCTTATCGGAGCATCACTGGACCCGATTGAAAGGAATTCTTTACAGCTGCAGCCTCTAGCCTGGGGCCCTGGAGCCGCAAGCAGCTAAGAGCGAGAGCCTTGCCTTGCCCTGCCCCTCCCTGGCCACGGAAAATGTGAGTTAGCCAACACATGCGTCGGAGACACTTGTGAATAATAACCAACACGGGCAAGAATTTTCTTATTCATCGCATCTACTTTTCGTGTGTAGGCGTGTATGGTATGCTTGTGTGTGTTTGTTTTTGTTTTTGTTGTTTTGTCAGATGGTGGACACACACACACACGTGTGTGGGTACGTGTGTGTGTGTGTGTGTGTGTGTGTGTGTGTAAGCCCAGCTGCTTTCATCTTTGTGTGTTAAGATGGGGTGTCATCCCTTGGGAACCAGAGAGATGGCTCAGCAGTTACGAGCACTGACTGCTCTTCCAGAGGACCAAGGTTCTATTCCCGGCACCCACAGGGCAGCTCACAACTGTCTGTAACTCCAGTTCCAGAGGGAATCTGACGCCCTCTTCTGGCCTCCGTAGGTACTTGGCACACCGGGTGCACAGACATACATGCAACAAAACATTCACGCTCATAAAATAAAAACAAATAAATCTTAAAACGAAACAGAACGGGGCATCCCCTTGACCCCAGATCATGCTGATTTGGCAAGCAGCCTAGCTAGCCAAAGAGACCCTGGAGACCCCCTGCTTCTGCCTCCAGAGTGCTAGTACTCTACCTGCCAAGTGCTGAGATTATAGACACGAGCCACCACACCCGAGAAATAGACTTGATAATGTCACATCCCACATACTGCCCCCAACTTCTGTCGGGGGAGAGTCCCTTATCACTCCCATTTTACAGTTGTGGAAACTGAGGCCCATCCAGGGTACAAACACAGAGCCATCGGAACCTTCTCAGAGAGCTCCTACTTAGCACCTCTACCAAGAGGGCTGAGAAGAGGTCCCGCCACACACACCCCCCACTCCCATATTCCTGTAGTGGGAATTAACCTGAGCCCAGCATAGTGACTTGTGCCTGTATTCCCACCCCCTCAGGAAGCTGAGGCAGGGGGACCAAAAGTTTGAGGACAGTTTAGGATGCATAATAAGATCCTGTCTTCTCTTTTTGAGACAGAGTCCCATGTGGCGCAGACTAGCCTTGAACTCTGTCTATAGTCAAGGGTGAATTTGAACTCCCGACCTTCCTGCGTCTATCTCCCAAGCACTGGGATTACAGGCGGGCACTCCCACACTTGGGTTATGCACTGCTGGGGATGGAGTCGTGAGTGCCAGGCTAGGGCTTCACGCATGCTAGGCGAGCATGTGTCCATCATCATCATCAACAACAACAAGAAGCCGGAGCCCAGCTTTGGGCCCCCACTCTCCAGCTGGGCCGGTTTGTGCGCCTCCCAGCCTGGCCTGTGAGGGTAGGTCAGGGCCTGCAAAATCAGGCAGGCAGCTGAGAGAACAATGGGAATGAAAAGAACGGAAACCCTTTAGGAAGCCAGCATGGGGAAAGAGGCCAGGCTACATGGTGTCCCAGACGGGCTGGGTCCTGGGGTCCCTAGAGCAGGGGGCACAGTGAGGACAAAGAGTACCCAGGCTGGCCTCTGCTACATTGCAAGGTTGAATGAGGTTTGTCAGAGCTGCCTGAGACTCTGTCTCAGTGGTAATGTCAACAATAAATCTCTCCAGGTCCAGGTGAGCAAGTTTTAGTCCTCCACATACCCGGAGCCCTCCTGCTGTCCCTTGCCAAAGTCCCACTACATGGCTAGCATTGGTGACGGGATGCTTGCTCTGAGCTATTTCCGGTCTCTGGGATTGAGTGTCTCTGAACCTCCATGCTTTCAGTGGGTACCGTGAGAGGACATGTCCTGCCTCAGTTTCCCAGGCTCTCCATGTGGCCTAGCATGCACGAAGGTTTCACCCCCAGCTCTTCAAACACCAGTCACACTGTCACACATCTGTAACCCCAGCCCCTGGAGAGGTGGAGGCAAGAAGGTCACGAGTTCAAGGTCATCGTTGGCTACATAGCATGTCTAAAGCCAGCCGGGGCTGCCAGACCCTGTCTCCAAAAACAAACAGAAAAATAAAAGAGAGAGAGAGGGGGTCTCCCTGGTTCTTCTCTCCAGCTAACTCTCCCAGACAAACCAGAACGGTCCAAAAAGAGGCCACCAAAACAAGAGAAGATTGCGAAACCCACATCCAGGGAAAGAGGCCACCAGAAGTATCTTTCCAGGACAGGGGGCCATGACATGCAGCCAGGCCTGTGGGTCATAGCCTGCCTGGGCCGAACTATTTTTGTACTGTCTGGGGGTGGGTGTGGGGGTGAGGGTGGGGGCTGATGAAACTCTTTCTTTGTTTGACCCAAACACTTTCCCCCTTAATCTGGGGCTCCATGTGGTTCAAATTCATTGTCACTTAATTCAGCACTCAGGGCTCCATGCCTCACCCCTCCCCCTCCGAGGAAAAGATGAAAACATACAGTTGCTGGCAGGCGAGGTGGGCGTGAGGGCCTGTGACAACCAGGCTGGCTGCCTTGACCTCATCCGCCCCATGGCTGGCTCTCCCTCCATCTCCCTGGCTCCTTCCATCCCAGTCCCCCCCCGCCCCCCCCCCCCCCCCCCCGTGTCCCCAAAGGCAAGAAGATAAAGGCAGCTGTCCAAGTCCAGGCAGGGCTGAGAAGGGACGCTGGGGTCACCAGTTTTTTCCTTTCTACCTCGGGACTCCTGGAAACGGGAAATGGACATGCCCAGAAGGTTTGTGTACGGGAATGTCCGGGGTCACATGGGACGGCGTCACATGTCACACATGGACCTGTTTGTATCATGAAGTCAAAGAAAGTCCTTGTCTTTCCTCCCCTCCCCACCCTCTCCTCTTCCACCCTCTCTATTCTCCTCTCCCCTCCCCTCCCCTGTCCTCCTAATCTTCTCTTCTCTCCCCTCTTCTGTTTCCTCTCTCTTCTTTTAAAAAATTATCAATCGTTTTGTGTGCACCTGTGTGTGCCTGAGTAGTTTATGTCTATTGTGTGTATGCAAAAGCCTCAGAGCCCAGAGGAGGGCATCAGATCCCCTGGAACTGTAGTTACAGGTGGTTGTGAGTTGCCCAGTGTGGGTGCTCGGAACCAAACCTGGGTCTTCTTCAAGAGCAGTAAGCATTCTTAACGACTGAGCCATCTCTCCATCCAGCGCGCCCTCTTTTTTTTTTTTTTTCTTTTTTGAGACAGTCTTAATGTTAGTTGGACATGACCTTGACCTTCTAATCCCCCTGTGTCCACATGCCAAGTGCTGGGGTTAAGGGTGTGTACCACCACACTTAGTTTGTGTGGTGCTGGGCCAACCCCAGCTGTCTACCTAGCGACGGTCCCAGCCCTTTATCTTTTGAGACCTGGTCTCACATTGTAGCCCAGACAGACCTCAAATTCCCAGTGATCCTCCTGCCTCAGCCTCCCAAGTGGTGTGTGATTACAGGCACTGATCACCACACCTGGCTTTCCCTTGTGAAGGATTTCACACAGTAGCTCAGACTGGCCTGGAACATCCTATCTCCCTGCTTCTGCTCCTTGAAGACTGGGACTATAGGTGCCTGAATTGGCCAAAATTATTTTGCTTTTCCTGTTTGTTGGTTTACACCTGATGTTCATCATCTAAGGACAAGATTACCAAGGCTAAAATCAGAGAGGATCATGGGAAGGGCAGCAGAAAGAAGAACTATCCAAGGGCATGGGAATCTTTTTATTTATTTATTTATTTGTGATGTGTGAGTGTGTGTGTGTGTGTGTGTGTTTGTGTGTGTATGTGTGTGTGTGTGTTATCCACATGTGTGTGCAGATGTGTAACGCCTGAGGACATCAGGTATCCTGCTCTGTCACTCTCCACTTTATTCCTTTGACACAGAGTCTGTCACTGAACCTGGATCTAAGTTGATGGGCAGCAAGTTCCAGAGATCCTCATAGACTGCCCCCTACAATACGGGGGTTACAGGCATTCACTCAACTGCACCCAGCTCTTTACATGGGTGCCAGGATTTGAACTCAGGTCCTCAGGCTTAGACAGCAAGTGATCTTACTTGCTGAGCCATCTTTCTAGCCCTGATGTTGAAATTTTGAATCAGCCATAGGGCTGGGAGTGGAGGATGTGACTCAGTTGGTAGAGTGCTTGCCTAGCATGCATGAAGCCCTGGGTTCTGTTCTCAGCATCCCATAAACTGGATCTGGATAATGGTGGAGAATCAGAAGTTCAAGGTCATCCTTGACAATGTTGAGTATTTCAGGCCAGCCTGGGCTATATGAGACTCTGACTCAAAAAACTACGGAGTGGACGAGGGCAGTGGCAGGGTGGGGATGGGGGACGGGGACCAGACATGACATGATACATGGGGACAGAGACCTACAGCTTTATAAGCTACAGACTAAACCTGAAGTTCATCTCTGGGGACACTGATGACACCCTGTTCTCAGCCTACTCCACCTTCTTGTGCATCCATTTCTGGGGTTCTTGGCCAATACAAGCTTGGCATTTCTCAGGAGAAATCAGCTGGGGACAGACAAGGGACCTCCAGTTACACACACACACACACACACACACACACGTACGTCTGTCTCCATCTCTCTCTACCCCCTCCTTCCTCTGTAGGTCTTTCCAGGACAGGGTGGGACTGGCCCGGACTGGCCCACCCAGGATCTCCAGTGCCCAGCTGGGTCCAAGGGTGCAGAATGCTTGTTGAATGAATTAATGCATTTTTCAAGTCGAGTCAAAGTGCTATTTTTATGGCTTGTAGGCCAGATTAACCCAGGGCCACGCTTCTCTAGATAAATATTGGCAATCCAACTATGGTTGTTTTATATCGGGACCTACTTCTCTCCTCTCTCTCTCTCTCTCTCTCTCTCTCTCTCTCTCTCTCTCTCTCTCTCTCTCTCTCTCTCTCTCCTCTCTCTCTTTCTCTCTCTCATCTGTCTCCATCTCTCATGTCTCTCTCTGTCTCTCCCTTCCTGTCACTATCCATCTCTCCCTGTGTTTCCTGAGTGAGTCAGGGACTTCCTATCTAGTCCAAGTTGGTCTTAAATGTACTCTGTAGCCCAGGGTGGCCTGGAACCCATGATCCCCTGGGCTCAGTCACTGAAACGACAGGGACCCCCATTCTGCCTTGTCCAGGTTATAGAAGGTGGGTCCATCAGAGAGGCCACTCCTCAACTCTCCTTTCTCCCACATTAGGGTGTCTCTGACTGCCATTTGCTCTGGTGACCCCCTGCTGGGCTGTCCCATCCCACAGACAGAGGCGGCCACAGGGTGGGGCTCCCGGAAGTGGCTTTCCTGGGCAGGGTCACAGTTCCTGGAGCTGTAGGGCTGTTTGGGCACAAACATTTCCCTGTATTGTCCTGTTTCCCAAGACAGCCAAGAGACCAGAGGGAGGAGGGAGCTGTGGTTGGGTTTTTCTGCCCTCCACTTCTAAATAGGACAAAAGCCTCCATGTGGGCGGGTGCAGGTCCTCGGGGCTGCAGAAAAACTACGAGGAGATGGAGTCAAGGGAGGCAGCTGGGCACAGTTGGGGATCACTTGTAGACTTGAGTTGGTCCAAGAACTCAAGTCCAGAGAGACAGGTTCTCCAAGAGGCTGACAGAGGGGTATCCATGCTGAGCCTTTAAGTTCTCTGTGTCTCTGCCTTGGACCTTTTAACAAGGCATTCCTCTGATTTTTCTTGCTCACCCCGGAACTCTGGAAAGCCCTTTTATGTTTTGGATGTGTGTTCTCAGACGGTGCTTCATGGCCCTTGTTTTGGGGGAGAAAACACTAGATGTAACTGGCGTTACATCAGACACACACACCTTGAGCGCAGGACTACTCAGAGTCTAAATGTTCATAGAGCTTTTAACCTTCCGAGGAGGAGTCCTTGACATCTGAGTCATCTCTCCCTTCATGGGATCCCTTTTTTTTTTCTCTCCCTTTTCAGTTCAGGCAGGACACACTCTGGATATGAGAGGTTGAGAGAACACCTTGGGGATTGCTGGATGTAAACTAGCAATTTGTCTAGCAACAGTGACGGCTTTGAACTTCACTGATGCTTTTTTTATTTTTGTCGTTGTTACTGGTTTCCTTTCTTTTTGCTTTTGTTTTAGACTTGGTTCTATTGTTGGATGGAGCTAGTGTGGTTATCCATCCAAGCAAGGCATCCTCTTCCCTGATCCTGAGGAAAGATGAGTCAGCTGGTTGATGGGACAAGGAGACAACACAGACCCCATCCATCTCTCCGATTTGTTCTGGAAACACAATTCACAATTAAGTCACCTGTCGCCAAGGTTGGGTGAGACCCAAGCAGCTGGGAAAGTGGAGGCTACTTCTGTCATCAACTGGTCGGAACTTCCCAGCCTCGGGTGGCATCTGATTCCAAGGCGAGACTTTGCAATGAGTTAACAGAACTCAGAGCATGCACAGGCTGGAGCTGGTGGCCCAGGCTCCTCACCCCAGCTACGAGGAAAGCTGAGGCATAAGTATGAAAAGTTTGAGACCAGCTAGGTTATAGAGAGAGTTCAAGGCCAGCTTGAACAACTTGAGACCTTGTCTCAAAATAAAGAGTTGGAAAAGTAGCTGGAGCTATAGATCAGTGGTAGAGCACCTGCCTAGAATCCCCCAGTGAGGGGCTGGGGTATGGCTCAGTGGTAGAGCATCTGCCTAGAATCCCCCAGTGAGGGGCTGGGGTATGGCTCAGTGGTAGAGCATCTGCCTAGAATCCCCCAGTGAGGGGTTGGGGGCGTGGCTCAGTGGTAGAGCACCTGCCTAGAATCCCCCAGTGAGGGGCTGGGGTGTGGCTCAGTGGTAGGGCACCTGCCTAGAATCCCCCAGTGAGAGCCTGGGGGTGTGGCTCAGTGGTAGAGCACCTGCCTAGAATCCCCCAGTGAGGGGCTGGGGTGTGGCTCAGTGGTAGGGCACCTGCCTAGAATCCCCCAGTGAGGGGCTGGGGTGTGGCTCAGTGGTAGAGCACTTGCCTAGAATCCCCCAGTGAGGGGCTGGGGTGTGGCTCAGTGGTAGGGCACCTGCCTAGAATCCCCCAGTGAGGGGCTGGGGTGTGGCTCAGTGGTAGAGCACCTGCCTAGAATCCCCCAGTGAGGGGCTGGGGTGTGGCTCAGTGGTAGAGCCCCTGTCTAGAATCCCCCAGTGAGGGGCTGGGGTGTGGCTCAGTGGTAGAGCACTTGCCTAGAATCCCCCAATGCAAGGCAGCTTTCCACATTCTACTATGTCTGCTGTCCTTGAACCCCACTCTCAGGGTAAAGACTCTGGGGCTAACTTCGGCTTCTTTGAGGGAGGTTTCTGTTGAAGGGAATTTTTGCTTGCTTGTTTTTATTTTTGAGACAGGGTTTCAAATATAGCTTAGGCTGGCTTTGAACTGTTTAACTTTTCCAGCTCCAGGCCCGGCTGAAGTACACACTCTTGCTCATTCAGTCATTCAAAGGTCTGAGATTTCTATCAAGGCTGCCTGGGTTGACCATACACAGTTGTATTTAAGTCAGTGATCCCTAGACTTGAACTTGAGTGTGCACCTGATTCCCTTGAAGGTTTACTGAACAGGTTCTGATCCAGCTGGTGTAGAATAGGGCTTAAGGACCACCTTGCCTCCCATGCTCCACCCCCCAAAAAAACTGGATGACCAAGTAGTCAGCCCTGAAGTCATATATATATACAAGTGACATTATACAGACTTAGAGACTAAGTGGTGTGTCGTTATCTATTTCTGTAACAACAAAGGAAAAGAGGCTAGAGGCCATGAATTTGAGAGACAGCAAAAGGAGAAGAGAGAAGAGATTGGAAGGGAACACATAACTGTCTTAGTTACTGTTCTATTGCTGTGAGGAGACACTATGACCAAGGCGACTCTTAGGAAGGAAAGCGTTTAACTGGGGGCTGGCCTACAGTTTTAGCGGTTAGTCTGTGATACTCATGGTGGGAAGCAGACAGTCATGGCGCTGAGGCAGTAACTAAGACTTTTACATGCTGATGCACAGGGTACAGGCAGAGAGAGAGGGAGACTGGCTCTGGGCTTTTGAAATCTCAAGGCCCACCCTAGTGACACACCTCCTCCAAAAGGGCCACACCTATTCCAATCCTCCTAATCCTTCTCAAACAGTTCCACTCCCTGGTGACTGAGCATTCCAACGTATGAGCCTATGGTGGCCATTCTCATCCAAACCACCACAATAATGTGTTTAATTAAAAAAACTAAAGATATTATTAGAAAAGACAATATCCTAAATATAATGAAATTTCTAAATTAAAAAACAAAAGAATTTCCCTTCCTGTCCCCTTCTCTCCCCTTCTCTACTTTCTCTACCCCTCTCCTCTTCTAGTCCATGAACTTTCCATCCTCTGGTTCAGCCTCCCAGACCTGCATCACCTACCTACCCCTGTCTGTGTGTGTGTGCATGTTGTGTGTGTGTGTCTGTGTATGCCTATCACCTGTGTGTGTGTAGCAGGGGATACATTTGCCTGTACTGACTGGCACATGTGGAGTCCAGAGGTGGACGCTGAAATGTCTTCCTCAGCTTGCATTTCCACCTTTAAATTTTTTTTAATTAATTTTAATTATATGTCTGTGTGGGGTCTGTGCACGTGAGTGTAGTGCCCTCAGAGGCCAGAGGTATGAGATCTCCCTGCTGTAGTGACAGGCAGTTGTGAGCTATTCCACTTGAGTGCTAGAAACAAAGTTGGATCCTCTGCAAGAACAGGATGGGCTCTTAACCACTGAGCCATCTCACCAGCCCTCCATCTTTCATTTTTGAAACAGTCTTTTAGTGAACCTGGAGTTCATTGCTTTGGTTAGTCTGGCTGTCCAGTAATTCCCAGGGACCCACGTGTCTTGGTGTCCCAGCATAGTGATTACAGACACCCACTTTTCTTATGGGTGCTGGGGATACAAATGTTTTGACAGCAAGTACCTTACCCTCTGAGCCATCTCCCCAGTCTCTAGTCTTTCTGTTTCTGAGACACAGTCATGTTCTGAGGTTCAGGCTGGCCTTTAGCTTGTGCTGGGATTACAGATGTGAGCCACCATGCCCAGTGAGCATCGACGTGTCTGGGGGGACACTGGTGTCATGGGTCCCGGAGACCACACTTTGAGAGTAACAGGCATTAGCTACGCTCAGCTATTAGCATCCACATCGAATCCAGAAGGTTCTATTCACAGGAGAAGTCTAAACAGAGTAAGGCTTGTGGAAGGACTTGGAACGTGAGGTTGAGAGGGGCCATGTTGCAAGAGGCAGGCCCAGGTTCACAGAGCCAGTTGGGAGGCGAGGAGGTCAAATGCTGTCTTTTTCTTGATCCAGGCTTTGCTGGGGAGGGGCTCAGACATGAAGGTCTGGGGCAGATAGGAGGCGGGCAGGTCTGGGGAAGTCTGGAGCCGTGCTGGGATTGGGCCAGAGCCCAGTGCACCTGACCCTGGGGCTGGGAACAATGGCTGGGCCGGTACTGCCTGCCTGGCTGGCTGCCTTAGCACATGTCAGTTGTGTCTTGCCGAGCTCCCCCCAGCTCCCTCTCCAGCGCCCATCCCCAGCCACTGGCCCCTGGACAACTGCATTCCTTCAGGCTGATTTCTTCTCAGTGGCTGTGAGCACACATTCTCACAGTGAGGCAGGATGTGGAGACCAGGGACTGGGGTGATGTTTAAGAGTGGGGGAGCTCCGTGAGGCTCCCTGGGGCCCTGGACTCCCTTGCAGAGACCAGAGGGCACTTGAGAGGACTCGAAGTCTCCTCGTCCCTCTTTTCTTATATGATGGGGGCTCCTCCTCCGTGTGGTCCATGAATGGTTACATCAGCTAGGTACCTTCTATTCTCATGGAGGTGTTGACCCAGTGTTCGGCCTTCTATGGTCCAATCTTGGGTATTCTCTCCCCCTGCACTGAGTCTGTTCCCTTTGCCTGCAAGAGCTGATGGAGGGGAATGGAAGGGCTCATTGTATCACCAGGACAGTTCTGCCTGGCTCCCCTCCCCCATCCAAAACAGAAACCGGAAGGTTGCTATGATCCAGCTCCACAGATCTGGTTCCTCTTTGGTAGGTGAACAGGGTCTTGCTGTGCAGCCCAGACTGCTCTCAAAACTTCTGCTTCTCCTGCTTGAACTTCCCAAGCACCGGGGTCATAGGTATGCACGACGACCACGCCCAGCTTCCTACCTCCTGCACCAAGAGGGGTGGGACCGGCCTGGGTGACAGTTTGTCCGTGGCCTGACTCTTCCTCCTAGGACCTCGGTGGTTCTACCCTTCTGAGCAACTGCTACTCACTTGGCAACAAAGGGATCAGGATTTGTGTCCGCTGTCCCCATATTCATTCTGCCCCCTCTCTGAGATAGGGTCTTACGTAGTCCAGGCTAACTTCAAATTTGATATGTAGTGTGGTGATATATTGTGTACCCCAATAAAGCTTACCTGGGGATCAGAGGACAGAGCCATCCACTAAATTAGACACAGAGGTCCGGCAGTGGTGGCACACACCTTTAATCCTATCACGCGGGAGACAGAGATCCGTTTGGATCTCAATGAGTTCAAGGCCACACTGGGCTACATGAGAGAAACAGAACCAGGCAGTGGTGACACATGCCTTTAATCCCAGGAAGGAATGTGGCAGGACGCAGAAAGGTATATAAGGCATGAGGGAACAGGAACTTGCTCTCTGGAGGCTGAGGATTTTGTAGAGGTAAGCTAGTGGCTGGCTCTTCTGCTTCTCTGATCCCCAGGTAAGCTTTATTGGGATGCACAATATATCACCACAATGTAGCCAATGAATGTTTAAAACAAACAACAGTGTGTTGCTTTCATGTAGAGTTAACCAGGAAATTCTTTTGAAAGTGATTTATTTAGTTTTACGTGTAGGAATATATGTTTTACATATATACGTGTGTGTGTACATGCCTGAATGTTTTACATGTACGTGCCCAGTGCTGGTTGGAGGTCAGAATTGGGCATCAGATCCTCTGGAACTGGAGTTAGGATGGCTGTGAGCTACCGTGTGGGTGCTGGGAATTCAACCTGGGTCCTCTACAAGAGCAGCAAGTGCTCTAAATCACTGAGCCAGCTCTCAATCCCATCATTTATTTACTTGTTTATTTATTTTTGAGACAGAGTCTCATTATCTTACTATTCAGCCCTGGCTGGCTTGAGACTCATTAGGTAGACCAGGATGGCTTCAAACGCATAGAGATCTGCCTGCCTCTGCCTCCCAAGGGTTGAGAGTAAAGGTGTGAGCCATCACACTTGGCCTATAACATTTTTAAGAATTATTTTTATTTGTTATTCTATCTATCTATCTATCTATCTATCTATCTATCTATCTATCTATCTATCTATCTATCTATCTACATATCTGTCTATCTTTGTGTGTGTACATGTATAGTGTGTGTGTGTGTGTGTGTGTGTGTGTGTGTGTGTGTGCATGTGCCACAGCACACATGTGGAGATCAGAAGTCAGCTTGTGGGAATCAGTTCTCTTCTTCTATCATGTGGGTCCCAGGGATCAAACTGAGGCCGCCAGGCTTGCTAGGGAGCTCTTTTACCCGGAGTCACCTACCTGCTGGATTACAGTTGAAGGCCACCATGCATAACTTCCAGGTCTCTGTGAGCTGGCTCAAGGCGCTGTCTTGGGGTCAAGTTCAGTCTGGGGTTTGGGTGAGGATCAGGGCTTAATCTGACATTGGGATTAAAGTCACTATTGGGCTCTGGGCTCAATCTACATTTCCAGGCTTTAGTCTGGAGTTGGGCTCAAGGATCAGTCAAGGGCAAGAGCTAGGCTTAGTCTAAGGTTAAGATCAGGAACAGTTTGGAGCCAGAGTTAGTTCTGGGGTTGCCATCAGGGCTTAGACTAGATTGGGGCTCAGTGTGGCACCATGGCTGGAGTTTAGTTTTGGAAAGGCAATGGGTTTTAGGGTATATTGGAGTCAGGATTGAGCCCAGGGTGGATATTAGCCTTTTGTCTGTGGTCAAGCTCAGGCTAAGTTTGGTTAGGGCCAGTCTATGTCAAGGTCAGACTCAGTCAAAGTCAGATGCAACCTGAGGTCAGTGCCCATGGCTGGAACTCAGCCTGGCGTTGTGGATGAATTAAATCTGATGGGGGCGTTGGGCTCACTGGGCTTAAGGCTCAGACTGTGTCCAACCAGGCACTCAGTGTGAATTACTGATGGTGGGGGGTATGTGCTGAAGGGGGTCCCTGTGGTCTCCCACACATCTATACCTGGCCCTCATCCCACAACCTACTGTTCCCTGACTTCTGAAGCATAAGAGACAGAGACAAGATGAGGAATGCAGTGGGGTTTGGTGGCCAGGGAAGTGGACCAGATTTCTTCTTGGCACTCTCTCCAGGCCTCAGTTTCCCCATCTGAGAATCTTGGCTTTGGGGAATGGGTTGTGCCCTAGAAACCTGAAATAGTCGCTTGATCAGCTTGAGGACTAGGGGGTTTGGGGACGGTGGCTCAGTTGGTACAGTGCTTGCTGTGCAGGTCATTCCATCCTTGGACTGTGTAGACGGGATGTGGTGACATATGCCTGTGACCCTGCACTCACTGGAGTCAGGAGAATCAGAAGTCCAAGTTCACCCTCAGCCTCATAGGAAGTTCCGGGCTAGCCTAGGCCACATGAGACTTTGTCTTAAAAACAAAACAAACAAACAAAAGAGGAGTAGGGACTGGAGAGCAGTTGGGGACCACACAGGAGCCAGTGACTTGGAGGGAGGTGCCCCAAGGTGGGTAGCGAGGTGGGGAGGCAGGACAGACCTCCCTGAAAGTTGTAACACGATAGGATTAGCCACAGAGACATCTACCGTCTATTGGTGGCTGGCAGTTCTACCTCCATTTTCCAAGGCAGGGAACACACTGAATCCCTCAGAGTGTAGATGTGAACTTGTGGCTTGGGGGCGGGACTTGGCAAGGGGTCATATCTTGCAAGACTTGAGATGCTCCCAGCTTTTGTCCTGACACCTGTACTACCTGCAGGGTCTCTGAACTACCCTAAACAGGAGCGTCCCAGGTCAGAGGAGCGGCTCTGATTCCCTGCCCACCCTCTCAGCTCAGCTCCCTAATCTGGCCTCCTCCTGTCAAAGCCACAGACACCGAAGACAAACCCATATTGACGTCAGGAGAAGCGCCCACGGGGCCTCAGGCTCTCCCAGAAATTTGGCTCCTGTGCCCACACGTCGGATGTCTGTGGTTTTTAAAAGGTGAAAACAGCCCACAGACTTGATTCTGTTTCTATCAAAACCTGGCTGGGGGCTGGGGAGATGGCTCAGTTGGTAAGAGCCTGCCCTGCATGCATGAGGACCAAAGTTCAATCCCTGCGCTAGAGAGTATATGTTTATAAGCCCAGGCTTGGTGGTGTGTGTTTCTAAGATCAGTGCTAGGAAAGCAGAGACAGGGGGATTCCTGGGGCTTGCTGGCCAGCCAGCTGAGCCTACTTAGAAAGCTCCTGCCCAGTGAGAGACCCTGTTTCAAAAACAGGTCGACAGTGCATGAAGAATAACATCTAGGTTGTCCTCTGGCTTCCAGGTGTACCTCTGCACACATGCCACACAAAACCCAGGCGGGGAGGCTCTGGGGTCTCTGGGATCTCCTCCCCCTGCCATTGGCCGGCCCTTCTCTCTGTGTTTTCCTCGCTGCCCTGAGGTTCCTGGCCCTACTCTGGCCCTCCTGACCTCTCTGTTGCACAAGGCGTCCGAGTCATTCCCCAGGCCGGTCCCCACCTGGGTTTCCCCCAGGCTCCTCCTTTCTCCTCTGTGACCCGGTACACAGTAAACCATTCATTTCTTAGCATGTGTGTATGTGTTCAAGCGTATGTTTGGGTACACATGTGCACATGGAGGCCGGAGATCACGTTGACTGTCGTTCCTTAAAAGATGTATATCCACCCTGTTTTGGGAGACTGGGTCTCTCAATGAACCTGGAACTCAATGATTCTAACAGGCTGGCTGGCTAGGGAACTCCAGGGATCCCCGTGGCCCAGTCTCCCCGGTGCTGGGATGACAAACTCAAACCAGTGAGCCTGACTTTTTCACATGGGGTCTGGGGAATTGAACTCGGGTCCTTGCAGTTACTGATTGAGCCAGTACACAGCACCAAGTCACTGATTTCTGTGAGGCATTTCTTTTTGTTGTCACTCGATGTGGAGGCTGAGAGGAGCTTAGGGAGCCAGATGACGCTGCTCCTGGATGGGGCCGCCTGTCAGTGATGAACTCGGTCAACGTGACCTGGTCCAGCTACAGTGTGGATGGACTCTTCGTCCGTGCAGAAGGCTGCAGTCCTCAGGGTTGACCAGGGGTCAGCACATGGTCAACGGGCTTGCCTTGCTTCTCTGGGGACCAGCCCTCAAGGGACCTCCAGTTGTCCAGGATGGATGTGGGGAGAAAGACTGAGCCATCCTTTCTGTCTGGAGCCTATGTCTATGTATGTATGTATGTATGTATGTATGTATGTATGTATGTATATGTATCTATGTATGGATCTATCTATCCATTATCTATCTATCTGTCTATCTATCTATCTATCTATCTATCATCTATCTATCTATCTATCTATCTATCTATCTATCTATCTATCTATCTATGTATCCATCTATCTATCTATCTATCTATCTACCTGTCTGTCCGTCCATCAATCCATCTGTTCGTCCATCCGTCTGTCTATGTATTGAGAGTCTCATGCAGCCCAGGCTGGCCTCAAACTTGCTGTGCCACTGAGGATGACTGAACTCTCAACCCTCCTGCTTCCACAGTGCTGAGATGACTGGCATGTGCCACCCCACCCAGTTGATGTGGTGTTGGGATTGAACCCAGGTACTTAGGCATGCTAGGTAAGTACTCCACATTCCCAGCCTTTCATCTGGAGCCTTCTAAACCTGTGCCGGAACATGTGGCCTCACCACTGCCTGTCTGAACTCCCGTGACTCCTTCCCTGGACCACAGTGAATCTGACTGTGGCTTTCTGTCATTATGGACTGTGATCTGACCCGTACCGTGGTCCAAGCTCTCACTGTCTATGCACACCCATGCTTCCTCTTCCCTGTCCATCCAGCCTCTGCCAGCACAGTTCTGTCTCCAGTTTTCTCCCAGTCCCTCCGCAGAGGTCACATCCCCACTCAGCAACATGACTGCTGCTCCACGATGACCTCAAACTTCCTGTGTAGCCAAGGATGACCTGGGACTTCTGATCCTCCTGCCTTACCTCCCATGTGCTGGATTACAGGCATGCACCACCGTGTCCTGTGTATATGGTTATGAGGGTGGACCCCAGGGCTTTATTTGTTCTGGGCAAGTGCTATCTGTTGTCTCCACATCACCAGCATTGGGGTCACAGGTGTACATGGCCACACACAGCTTTTTACAGGGATGGATGTGGAGGATCTGAACTTAGGTCTCACGTTGCCAAGGCAACAACTCACTTGATTGACAGAGCCACCTCCCCATCCCCTCTCCCTCCCTATGTGCCCCTTTCAGTTTTTTTCTTAGGGCAGAGTCTCACCCTGTAGCTCAGGCTGGCCTTGAACTCATGTCAATCCTCCTGCCGCAGACTCCCAAGTACTGGCGTGAACCACCACTACACCTGGCTAAACTTAATAGTTTTTGAGGCATGAGTCCACACAGACAGGCTGAGCCCAGGGTCTCAGTGGCCGCCTGCTGTCAGCACAGAGCGTGATCGACAGAATCCAAGTGCAGGAAGCCCGGAGGTCCTGGGTGAGAATCCTGCATGAGTGCAGTTACTAGTTGGCCTCAAGCAAGTTCTGTAATGGGCCTCGGTTAGGGAAACAGGCCAGACATGGCTTTCTCCACCTGGGGTTGTTCGGTGTGGTCTACCTTGGCTGGTGCCAACCAGGTGGGTACTCTGAACCAGTTGCTCATAGCGCCACACACAGTGGTAGGCTTGGGAAGATGACTGTGTGCCGTGTCTTGCCTAGGGAACGTGGCAGGTGCCTGGACGCCAAGTCTCCAGGCGACTTGTGTGGGCAGAGTTCCCAGTAGTTCATGCTATGTTCCCAGTCCCACTATTGAGCTGGGACAGCCCCTAGGACTCGGGAGGCCATGACACCTCCCTTTACTGATGGGATGGATGTGTGTGTGTGTGTGTGTCAGGAGGGAGACCGCTTGGCACCAACCCAGCCTGGCTGGTCTCCCACACCATGTTTTGTTCGAAGAGTTTGGAATGTCCTGGGACACAGAGCTCTGCTCCCTGGGGGAGACACTGGTGCCATCGCCTTGATCTCATTGCTGGACAGGTTTTCTCTCTCATTCCAGCTCGGGACTCGGCAGGCTCCCAGCTCCCAGTTTCTGCCAGGCCCAGCTCGTCTGCGTCTGTCCCAGCTCTGGCAGCCACGAGCCTGCAGCTGGGAGCTGAGGGCTTCCCAGGGGAGGCTCCTCCAGTCGGGTTGCTGCGTGGGCCCTGGGCAAGCCTTTTCAAACTAGATCACCCCCTCCCCAGCTGCCCTCCATCACAGGCTCCTTAGAATGTGACCCCCCCACTCCCTCCTTTCACTCCCCCCCACACACTGGGGGTCTGAGGTCTTCAGGAAACCATGTTCTCAGGACCTTGGAGACTTGGACAGGCTAGAGCTTGCCAGCTGCCCTGATTTCTGCTCTCTTTAGCGGGACAGGCTGCACAGGGTGGGGCCTCTGCTCAGCGTGGGGCAAAATTGGTGTCCAAGACATAGAATGATCCTTGCACGTGTGTGCCTTGTAGATTTTTACCCCCTCCTAAGCTTAAGATATCATCTCCTGACTTTGTGGGTGACTTGTGGGGCTCACTAATTACATCACAGTGTTGGGAGGGGCCGGCTATGAGAACATCAGGAAACAGCTGGGCTCACCTGGTCAATTTTGTGCTCCTGTCTGTGATCGACTTTCAGAGATCGGGTGTCATTTAACACAGGCTGACCTTTGAACTTGCTATGTAGCCGAGGATGACCTTGAACTCCTGATCCTCCTGCCTCTACCACCGCGGTACTAGGATGACAGGTGTGTACCGCCCCATCTATTTCAGTTTTTTTTTTCTTGTTGTTATTGTGTTTGAGAAAGTCTCAGGTAGCTCAGGCTAGCTTCCAACTATGTAGTCCAGGCTGATCTTGAATTCCTGATCCTCACGACTCTATTTCCCAAGCACCACCAAACCATATTCTCATCTGGTCAATTTAAACCTTTGGTCTACTCCGTCACGGGGTGAGGCAAGACTCTGTACCCCCACTTAGGGTCCACCTGACTGGAGAAAGGGGAGACACAACTAATAATTGTGGTAAGAAATGTAAAAACATACATGTGTAGATATTGAGCCAACACAAGTGGGTTCTAGAAAAGCTCTGTCCTTACCTGGCCAGCTCTCTTCCTGTCTATCACACATGAACAAATGCAGCGTGTTGGTGTCCAAGCCCACCTTGCTGGGATGCCCTAGCGGGGCTATCATTAGCTATAGTACAATGAGGATACCTCCTTGGGTGGTAGTAGAGGTGGGTGGGGCTGCAGCTCAGGATGGTCCCCAGCGGTTTATTCTTTTGGGAAATTCCTGCCTAGATGTAGATCAGGTTCCACCCGAGGCTCGGGCAGAATCTCCTCTTTCCTCTTCGTTAATGAGAAGCCTAAATAAGTCAGTCTTTCTGGAAGCTTCCTATCCCGCCCCCCAGTACCCCTGGCAATCTGGCTGAGGCTGTTTAATATTCCCTGTGTTTATGACCCCTTGGCCCTGCGACAGACTCCTTTCTGTAGCCATTGAAATTAATTTTGTGAATCATGAAGGAGGGGGGGTGCTCGTTAGAAACCAAGATGATGACATCTCTGTCTTCCCCTGTGGTGGGTCCCACTGGCTAGTTCTAAAAAACAGTCTGTGTCCAGCCCAGCCTGGGGCTGCTTGCCGGAGCTTGGGTACTGCCTCATGCCTTTGCTATGTCGTCTTCTTCCAGGAGGGGGCTGGCCGGAGTCTAGATGATTCAGGTCTCCTGACACCTTACATTGATGTCAGTGGGAACCAAAGCTTTGGGCTCCGTGACCTTGTGGCTCGTGGCCCCATGCCCGTACCCTGCACAGGCCTTGGCCCTGGCTCGTGCCTCTTGTATACTTCCCATGGAAAAGGGCTAGCCTGGAGACTGAGCCAAGGCTGACAACCTCTGCTTCATGTTGTCCCCTCACTGGGAGCTGCCCTGACTGGCGCCAAGCACTAGTTCTAAAATTAATATGAGGGAATTCAGGGAATTTGAGAGTGAGTTCCCAGACAGCCATGGCTGCCCCAGGGACAAGGGCCCTGGCTTTCTCCCATCCTCTCCCGATCTTATTCCTCTAATTTCCCATCCAACCTCGGTCCTCACTGGGCAAATGAGTCTATGCGGTAGAGTCTCTCTCCTCCACACTACTACAGTTTCCAAGTCTCTCTTTAAAACATTTATTTTATTTGATATGTGTGCACACATGCACACACATGTATGTGGATACGTGCAGAAGGCAGAAAGGGGTGTCAGATGCTCTGGAGCCAGAACTACAGGTGGTTGTGAGTCATCTGATCCTGACGCGGGGAGCCAAACTCAGGTCCCGCGCAAAAGCGGCCGGTGCTTTTAACCACAGAGCCAATTCTCCAGCCTCCCCTCTTCAAGTGTCTTATATGCAATATCTCTTAAGTCGTTTCAAATACGATTTACAGGGCTGAAGAGACGGCCCAGTCAGTAGAGTGCTTGCTGATCAAGCACGAGGACCCAAGTTCGGATTCCCAGCATCCACATAAACACACACGCGCGCGTGTGCACACACACACACACACACACACACACACACACGCACGCACACACACACCTGGATGTGTAATCCCAGTGCTGGAGAGGCAGAGACAAATGGATCCCTGGAGCCCCCTGACCAGTCGGACTAGCCAGTCAGTGAGCTCTAGGTTCAGTGAGAGACCCTGTCCCCCCGCAAAAAAAAATTAGATAGAGAGGTATTGAAAAATACTTCCCAACATCAACTTTTGGCATCCACACATGTGGATATGTGCATGTTCATGAACATCCTATCACACACCTATATAAACGTGGACACGCACACAAATAAAAAGATAAACAAATACACAAAAAATACAATTGTGTGTGTGTGTGTGTGTGTGTGTGTGTGTGTTGTTTAATATTGTTCTTCACCCAAATTAAAAGCTCTAAAGGACTCATTATAGAAAGTGAAAAGGGAAGGGCTGGAAAGATGGTTCAACAGTCAGAGCACTTGCTGCTCTTGTAGAGGACTGAAGTTCCTAACACCCATGTTGGGTGGTTCACAAGCACCCGTAACTCCAGCTCCAGGGGATCTTTTGATCTCTTTAGACCTCTACAAACACCCAAACTCAAGTGCACATACATTCATATTCAGACAGACAGACAGACAGACAGATAGAAAGACACAGACACATAAGCATAAATAAAAATAAATTAAAAGACAGAGTGTAGGATGAAAGAAATAGCTACAAACCTCTTTCTCTGTCTGTCTCTCTGTCTTTCTGTCTCTCTGTCTCTCTGACTCTCTGTCTCTGTCTCTCCTGAGACCAGGTCTTGACACACAGCCCATGCTGGCTTGCACCTTATTGTATTACACCAGGCTTAGCTTTGAACTTGTGGCGATCTGTCTCTGCCCCCTGAGTCCTACTGTTGCCGGTGTGCACTACCACGCCTGGTTTATGCAGTCCTGGAGAGGAGCCCAGGGCCTCGGGCATGCTTGGTGAGTACTCTACTGACTAAGCTCCAGTTCC
>NC_081438.1:24341042-24382210 GCF_949786415.1 Peromyscus eremicus | reverse complement strand
AGGCAAAAGGTAGACAGGATAATTTAAGTTAAAGAAAGCTGGCAAGAAACAAGCCAAGCTAAGGCTAGACATTTATAATTAAGAATAAGCCTCCGTGTGTGATTTATTTGGGAGATGGGTGGTGGGCCCCCCAAAAGAGATAAAGAGTAAGAAAAAACCCAACAATACCCCAGCGAAGAGCCCCTGCCTAGAATCCCCCAGTGAGGAGCTGAGGGTATGGTTCAAACTATAGAGCACCTGCCTGCCTAGGAACTCCCCATCAAGGGCTTGGAGAGTACCTGCTTGAGAGACTAGAGAGAGAGATTAATGAATTTAACTTCCATCATTCTCTTGGAGCTACTACAGAATGTTCTTTTTTAAAAAATTTTATTTTATTATGTGCATAAGGGTATTAGCTGCATGCCTGTTGTGGTGGTTTGAAAGCAAATGGTCCACAAAGGGAGTGGCATTATTAGGAGGTGCGGCCTTGCTGGAGGAAGTGTGTCACTATGGGTGTGGGCTTTGAGGTCTCTTTTCCTCAAGCTTCCCTCAGTGTGACAGTCAGTTGACTTCCTGTTGCCTGCAAGATGTAGGACTCTCAGCTCCAGCATCACAGCAGCCTGCATGCTGCCACGCTCCTCACCATGATGATAATGGACAGAACCTCTGAAACTGTAAGCCACCCCAATTAAATGTTCTCTTTATAAGAATTGTAGTCATGGTGTGTAGCTAGAGTTTTCCTGCCTGGCCCACAGTCAGGAAATCTTTGTCACCCGCCAGTCCCACAGCCATTCAGACCCAACCAAGTAAACACAGAGACTTATATTGATTACAAACTGTATGGCCATGGCAGGCTTCTTGCTAACTGTTCTTGTAGCTTAAATTAATCCGTTTCCATTAATCTATACCTTGCCACATGGCTCGTGGCTTACCGGCATCTTCACATGCTGTTTGTCATCATGGCGGCTGGCAGTGTCTCTCTCTCAGCCTTCTACTTCCCAGCTTTATTCTCCTCCTTGTCCTGTCTATATTTCCTGCCTAGCCACTGGCCAATCAGTGATTTATTAATTGACCAATCAGCAACACACTTGACATACAGACCATCCCACAGCAATGGTGTTTCTTCAAAGCAATAGAAACCCTAACTAAGACACCTGGTATGTGCTTCACCTGGATGCAGTGCCTGAGGAGGTCAGAAAAAGGTATCCAATCCCCTGGAACTGGAGTTGTAGATGCTTGTAAACTACCATGTAGGTGCTGGGAATTAAACCTATGTCCTCTGCAAGAGCTGCAAGTGCTCTTAGCCACTGAGCCATCTCTCCAGCCCTGTGTTTTGGTTCTTGCTATATATCTTAGTGTGTTCTGTGGCTATAACAAAATACCCGAGGTTAAATGCTTAGTAAACACAAGATTTATTTGGCTCATAATTATAGAACTTTGGGTGTTGGACCCATCGTGGCTCAGATCTGGTGACGATCTGATAATGCATGGTGTCGAGAATCAGGAGCACATGCAAGGCGGCCACATTGGAAGAGGGACCCAGTGGGTTCCAAGGTCCCCTACAACAACCATTCTCTCAGGAACTGGTCTAGTGTCACGAACCCTTCTTGAATTTCAAGGGTGATGCCTCCCAGACTTAATTACCTTCACCTAGGCCCTAGTTCTTAAGGTTTCTACTAATTTGCTGGGCATGGTAGGCCATGTCTGTTTATCACAGCTTCCAACAGGCAGAGGTGTAGGCAGAGTTCTCCTGTCCAGACTGCCTGCTCCCAAATAACCACTCTGAGGCCTATACTAATTGTAACTGCTTGGCCAATAGCTCAGGCTTATTATTAACTAGCTCTTACATTTTAAGTTAACCCATGTTTCTGCCACGTGGTGGTACCTTTATTAGCATGGCACAGTCATCTGCTCCCTCTGCATCTGGCTGGCAACTCCTCTGACTCCGCCCTTTTTCTTCCCATCATTCTCAGTTTGGCTTTCCCACCTAGCTTTATCCTGTTCATCTATCGGCCAGTCAGCTTTTTATTAACCAATGAGAGTAATACATATTCATAGTGTAGAAAAGGATTGTTCCACAGCACAGAGGCAGTGGGGTGTGGCAGGAGGCAGAGACAGGAGGATCTGTGTCCAGCCAGGGTTATGTAGTGAGACCCTGTCTCAGGGGGGGAAAAAAAAAAAAAAGAGGCTTTGGCAGGAGGATCTTGAGTTTATGGCCACCCTGTAGCCTGAATCCTAATTGGTCTTAATAATAAAAACCCAGATCCAGATATCGGGGTAAATGTTGAAAGATCTGAGAGACAAAGGAGCAAGCCACAGCCACCTCTTACCTCAACAACTCCTCAGCCTGAAAAAGGTGAGCTCCTGTCTCCTCCTGCCTTATTACTTCCTTTCTCTGCCTGGCCGTATCACTTCCTGTTTCCTCCTCCCAAGTGCTGGGATTAAAGGTGTGTGCCACCACTGCCTGGCCTCTATAGTTAACTAGTGGCTAGCTCTGCCCTCTGATCGCCAGGCAAGCTTTATTTGTTAGAGCACAAACAAAATATCACCACACCACCCTGAGCTAGACAGTGGCATTCTATAAACTAACAAACAGGCCAAACCATAAAAATGTACCTAAAGGACTGGGGGTGGGGGGGGTGGGGAGGCAGAGGCAGGCAGATCTCTGTGAGTTCAAGGCCAGCCTGGTCTACAGAGTGAGTCCCAGGACAGCCAGAGCTCCACAGAAAGATCCTGTCTTGAGTAGCTAAGGGGATTTCATGATGGAAGGACACCCCCACTTTGAGCTGAGAAGTTTGTGGCTTCCATTGCCTGGACTACACTAAACTAAAAAAATATTCTTTATCTGACATTTAGCTGCATGTTGTATTGTATCTGGCATTCTTCTGTGCCAGAAGTCCTGGGAACGGAAGCTGACCACACCTGCTTAGGCTAGCACTCTGATAAGTCACACTCGTTTCCTCACTGAGGGATTCTAGGCAGGACCTTTGCCATTGAGTCACATCCCTAGACATCTGTTTGTCTCACTAAATTCCCCACTGGCCATGACCTCAGCCTCAGGAGTAGCTGAGACCGGATGGTTCTGCTCACCGGTGTTCTTCGGTTAAACTT
Organism: Peromyscus eremicus; assembly: GCF_949786415.1. Taxonomy (NCBI): domain Eukaryota; kingdom Metazoa; phylum Chordata; class Mammalia; order Rodentia; family Cricetidae; genus Peromyscus; species Peromyscus eremicus. The sequence goes on along the minus strand of NC_081438.1, from coordinate 24,379,120 downwards.
TTTCTTTTTGCTGCTGGAGATTGAAGCCAGAGCTTCTGCTTGCTACGAATGTTGTTTACCATTGTGCTGTATCACAATTATATTATTATTATTATTATTATTATTATTATTATTATTATTGGTTTTTCGAGACAGGGTTTCTCTGTGTAGATTTGGTGCCTGTCCTGGATCTTGCTCTGTAGACCAGGCTGGCCTCAAACTCACAGAGATCCACCTGGCTCTGCCTCCCGAGTGCTAGGATTAAAGGTGTGCGCCACCACCGCCCGCTGTATCACAATTCTAAGATGGAATTTTTAAGTTTCTCTTAATTTTTTTTTTTTTTTAAATTTTAGGCCTGGAGAGATGGCTCAGCTGTTAAGAGCACTGGTTTTGCCGGGAGGTTGGGGGTGCATCCTTTTAGCCCTAGCATTTGAGAGGCAGAGGCTGGTGGATCTCTGAGTTTGAGGCCAGCCTGGTCTACATAGTGAATTTTAACCCAATCAGGGCTATGTAGAAAGACCCTGTCTCAACAAGACAAAACAAACAAACAAAAAAAAAAACAAATAAAAAACAATAACAAAAATAACAAGTTACAAAAAGAACACTGGTTACTCTTTCAGAGGACCCAGGTTCAAACCCCAGCATCCACATGGTGCCCTGCAACCATCTGTAACTCCAGTTCAGAGCACATGCTCTTCTAGAAGACCCAGGCTGCAGAGAGAGCCCAGCAGTTAAGAGCACTGGCTGCTCTTCCAGAGCACCCGGTTTCCCACATGGCAGCACCCACATGGCAGCTCACAACTGTCTGTAATTCCAGTTCCAGGGGATCTGACACCTTCACACCAATGCACATAAAATAAAGTTTAAAAAATAAATTAAAAAAAGAAGATGACCCAGGTTCCATTCCTAGTACCCACATAGCAGCTTACCTCCATCTGTAACTCCAGCTGCAGGGGATCTGATGCCCTCTTTTGGCCTCCAAGGGCACTGCAGGCACTAACATACATATAGGCAGGCAAAACACATACAAAATTAACAAAAAAAATCTTCAAAACTTTTTTTTTTGATAGTGTTTTACTATGTAGCCCTGGGTGGCCTGGAATTTGCTCTGTAGACCAGTCTGGCTCCAAACTCAGAGATCCACCTACCTCTGTTTCTGGAGTGATGGGACTAAAGGCATGCCTCTCTAGGCCCTTTTATAAATTTCAAAAATAATGCCTTTTATTTATTATTGGGAGGGGCACACATTGGTCACATCATGCCTATGGAGGTTAGAGGACAGTTTACAGGAGTTCTCTTCTTCTATCATGTATGTCTCAGGAACCAAACTCGGGTCCTCAGGTGTTGTGGGATAATCTTTTTGTACACTGTGAAGATGTGTCACTCTGATTGGTTTAATAAAAAGCTGAACAGCCAATAGACAGGATTTCTGGGCAGAGAGGACGCTGGGAAGAAGGCAGAGGACATCAGGAGGCAGAGAGCAAACTGGGATGGGCACGGTACGGAGATGAGGTAATAAAGCCATAAGGCAGAAAGTAAATTAATAGAGATGGGTTACTTTAAGTTGTAAGAGCTAGTTAGGAACTAGCTTAAGCTAAGTCTGATCTTTCATAATTAATGTAAGTCTCCATGTTGTTTTTGTGAGCTGGCAGCCTGAAGAAAAGCCCAATTACACTCGGGCTTGGCAGCAAGTCCCTATACCCACTGAGCCATCTCACCCATTCAAGTTACCCATTACTGCATTGACTCAATTACTCAACAACTAATCCAACCCCACTCCTTGTACCAAGTTATATCAATCATGAATCCCTCAGGATAATGGAACCAGAACACCTAGGAGTGAGGAGGTATTCCCTGTATGGCTGGTGTTCAGAATCTTGAAGATGCTTGTGGGCATGGTGGTACCCACCAATAATCTCAGCAGCCAGGAAACTGAGGCAGGAGGATCCCGACTTCTAGGCCGTGAGCTACATATCATGTCTCTGTCCTTTTCTTTTTTTTTTTTTTCTGTTTGTTTTGTTTTTTCGAGACAGCGTTCCTCTGTGTAGTATTGGTGCCTGTCCTGGATCTCGCTCTGTAGACCAGGCTGGCCTCGAACTCACAAAGATCCACCTGGCTCTGCTTCCCAAGAGCTAGGATTAAAGGTGTCTGCCACCACCACCCAGCTCAAGTCCCCCATCTTAAAACAAACAAACCGACCAACCCTGAAGGCCAGTGTATATCCTTAGACTCTTGAGCAAGAAGTGTCTTGTGCTCAAATCTCTCTGAAGAGACCTAACATGCTGGGCTGTGTGCTGTAAAGTGTTGGGCACAAGGCCAGTGCTTGCTGTTTGTTGAGCAATCCAAGTAATTCCTGGAAAACGGGAAGTTTGTCCTCTCCTTTCTCCATCATCCAACTTGGCCTAAGAGCTTTCTGTTGTCACCAGTTGTGTGGGAGGGAGTGCTAAGACAAGGCGGCTTTCCAAGTGAGGCTGTGAAGTGGTCTCTGAACCTGAACCACTGGGACTCTGCCAATGCAAGCAGGATTTGATACCCTGAGCACGGATCTGAGATCGGCCCCTTATCATCCGTGGCTGCTTGAGATGAGGCATCTATGGAACCCAATGCTTAGAAATCTATAAGGAGAGCTTGGGCTGACCATTCCTTCCCCTCCCTGCTTCCTTTTAGCTTACACAAAACAAGTTGTTAGTAGAAAATGACCCAAGCAGTCTCGTTCACAGAGAGCAATCACTGGGCTGACTGGACTCAAGCCCCAGGGTCTCGGTCCTGTTTTCTCCTGTGGCTGAGTCTGACATGCAAGGCAGTGATGCCCAGTTCCTGTCTCAAGTGCTAGGACTACAGGGATGCACTAGCACAATGATTTCTTAGGTTCGAGGGACCAAACCCAGGCTTTCTGCATGCTAGGCACTCTACCAACTGAGCTACACCCCATTTTTCCTCCTCCCGATGTTTTCAGACAGGGTTCACTCTCTTATTTGAAGTTGGCCTTGAATTAATGGCAACTCTCCTACCTCAGCTCCCAAGTACTGGCATTACGGGTTTGTAACAGTGCACCCAGGTCCAACCTAGCTTCTGAAAAGCTTGCACGATCACTTGGCATCATCTCTGTGCCAAACTTTTTTTTTTTTTTTTTTTTTGGTTTTTCGAGACAGGGTTTCTCTGTGTAGCTTTGCACCTTTCCTGGGACTCACTTGGTAGCCCAGGCTGGCCTCGAACTCACAGAGATCCGCCTGGCTCTGCCTCCCGAGTGCTGGGATTAAAGGCGTGCGCCACCACCGCCCGGCCTCTGTGCCAAACTTGATGGGCAGCCCTTCAGTGCTCTCCCACCCTCTGCCTAGAACCGCTTCATTTGGTCTCACCAGCAGGCTTTTAAAATTAAAAAAAAAAAAAAATTTTTTTTTTTTTTTTCCTGGGCAGTGGCAGTGCGCACCTTTAATCCCAGCACTCGGAAGGCAGAAGCAGATGGATCTGAGTTCGAGGCCAGCCTGGTCTACAGAGTGAGTCCCAGGACAGCCAGCATACACAGAGAAACCCTGTCTTGAAAATAAAAAACAATGAAATGTTTCACCTATATGTATGCATGTGTGGTACCTGCAGAGACTAGAAAAGGATGATGAATGACCCAGAACTGAAGTTACAGATGGTTGTGAGACACCACATGGGTGCTGGGAACTGAACCTGGGTCCTCTGCAAGGGCAATAACTACTCTTAATTGCCAAAACATCGAACCAGCCCCCAAGATTTATTTTTGTCTATGTGTATGTGCTCACAAGTGCAGTGCCCGCAGAGACCAGAAGGGGAAGGCAGACTCCATGAAGCCTGTAAGCCAACTGATGTGGGTCCTAGGGACTGAACTCCCATAGACTGTGAGAGCAGTATGTGCTTTTAACTGGGGAGCCGTCTCTCCACTCCACATTAGGCTTCTTAATCCTCGTCTTTTCTTGATTGCTCCCTCAGAGCCCCAGACACACATGAGGATGCAAGCCCCGCATGGGGAGCACAGAATCGATTTTATTGTTCTGAGTTTGGATTCGTTCCTATCACGGTCACTGGGCAGAGGCAAGTCTGTCTTGCCTCCTTCTGTCTTGGTTCCACTGGGGTCTGCTCAGATTCTCTTCCATGTTCAAAGTGCACTGAGAAAGCTTCACAGTTTTAATTCGTCCTAGATGATCAACTGAGGCAAAGTGAGGCAATGGCCCTCCCACCCCCACCCACCTAAAACATAACAAAACAAAAAACAAAACAATCCCCCTAAACTCCCAGCAGCGGCTGCTACAGCCGTTATGAAAAAATAATACCAACTCTTCTTAAAAAATAGATCACACAGAAAGAACTCAGAGGGCAGAGGCACCCAAGGAGGGAGTGGGGCTGCTCCAGCCAATGGGCAGAGGCCCCAGAAGGGTGCTGAGATGAACTGGGGGGCGGTGTTGCAGTGCTGGTGGATGGCTGCCTTATGCCCTCTGCCTGGCCTCTGCTGTGTGGGCTGGGCCCTCCCTGTCAGCTAGATCCCAGGCATCATCTGCCCTTCTTTTTCAAGGGATCCCTGCTCATCCTGAGGACTAGTACCTGCTTCTCACTAAAGTGGCTTTGATCAAGAAATGAGATGAACCCTAAGCAAGAGCGAGGGCCACTGCCTGGCCAGTGGGCATGTGGGACCAGACCTTTCTCTGCTTTGGGGTTTAGATCATTGTCAATACCTGCTGCTACCTAGATTCCCCCCAGGGGTCCTGGGAACATAGCCTCTCCCTTGGTAAATACTCTCCAGCCATCACAGGGGCTCCCTCTAAAGTTGCCTTCTAGCCCAGCCTCACTGGGGAAGAGCTGCCGGCAGGTGCGGTGTGCGGAGGCTGCAGGCGATGCATGGAATGGGTCCAGCTTCCCTGACCCTCCAGCTCATGCAAAGACAAGTGAGGGAGGGGGCGGCCCCACAGAATGGGAGGTAAGGCAGGGCAATGTGACTGACCACGTGTGTGTGTGTGTGTGTGTGTGTGTGCAGCCTGGTGACTTGGGGGCCAGAGGCAGAGAGAGGCTAGGGGCACCCCGCATGAGGGGAGAAGGCAAATCAGGGCCTGGGTCAGGGGTAGGGGTCTGGGCACCACTGCCCTGATGAGGGCTCCATGCCTAGGCCACCTCCTGCTGAAGAATCTGGTGAGGGTGTATTCTCCAGAGGCGGGGATGAGGATTCCAGGGTCAATTGGGCTCAGTCGGGGACCTCGGGGTGGGCAGGCAGGGAGCTCTCGCCCCGCCGGTAGGTCTCCCAGAAGCCCCGCTCCAGTTGTTCCAGCTGTGGGCCCAGTGGCAGGTGACCAGCCAAGTGCATGCGAAGCGTTTCCAGCCATTGTTCCAGCTTTACAAAAGAGGGCCTGGGGTGGGTGACAGGCAGGAACCAGTGGATGGCGAGTCTGGCTCTCCTCAAGACCCATCCCACCCCAAGGCTGCTTCAGGCTGAGTATCCCCCTTCCCCCTCCCCACACTCACCTTTTCTCAGGATCCAGGTCACAGCAGCGCACAGTGATGGGGAAGAAACTTGGGGGACAATTTGGTGGACAGTAGCGGTCCAAGAAACCCCGCACATTGAGGCCAAAGTCCATAGTTCGGGGCAGATAATCAGGGTCTGCATTCACACGCCCAATAATCTGTTCAGCACAAAGCCCCTGGTTAGTGGGAGGCCCCTGAGCCTGGGGGTTTGGGGAGCCCACCAAATGCCCTAAGGACAGTTCAGTAGGAATGGCCAGTGACTAAGCACCGCACCCATTGATGCCGTGCTCTGGCTTTGGGGATCCATGTTCCCCAGGCTGGAACTTGAGAGGATTGGAGAGTGGAGAGGAGCCACTGGGTCTGGACGCCACAGCTGCTCAAGTGACCTACCTCACATAGGACGATTCCAAAGGAAAACACGTCCACCTTCTCGTCATAGCTACGGCCTGAACAGAGACCAAGTGTCAGGAGGGGATGTAGGACAAGGAATGGTAACAGGCAGGAAAATCACATTCTATTGAGTTCTAAGAGCACCAAGGCACCAGGGATGTGACTCAGTTGGCAGACTGCTTGAGTAGCATGAATGAGCCCTGGGTTCCATCCCTAGCGAGGCATAAGCAGGGCATGGCGGTGCACGAGGCTAGCCTGAGCTATATGAGACCCTACCTTAAAACAACAAAAATCAAACCCAAACCAAAAGATAATCAAGGGCCCCCCAGTTCCACTGGGTCTGACAGAATGCTGGGACCTCAGAGAGAGAAGCAGTTCCAACCCTGCCTGGTGAACGAACACCTGCTGCGTGACTCTGGTCACATCATAAAGACGTCTTCAATCTCTGGTACACACGGATGGAATTTCATTGGGAAAGGGTCTTGGAGTAGAGTGGGGTGCAGGCGGAGAGTGGGGGCTCAGCATCGGAGGCATTGCAAAAGAAATCAGGGAAAGAAGTTTTGAGGATGTGTAGACGTTAGTGTCATGGGATGAGACACTCCTGGTTCTGCCTGGGGCCCAAATGCTATCTCAAATACCTGTTTTGTCTTCTCTTTTAAATTTTTTAGATTTATTTTTATGTGTATGAATGTTTTGTCTACACGTGTGCATGTGTACCACACGTGTGCCCGGTGCCTGTGGAGGTCAGAAGTCATGGGATTCCCTGGAAACAGAGGGTTAGGAGCCGCCACCTATGTGCTGGGAACCGAACCTGGGTCCTCTGCAGAGCAACCAGTGCTCTTAACCACTGAGCCACCACAGCCTGTTTGTTTATTTTTTATTTTTTATTTTATTTTGTTTTTCGAGACAGGGTTTCTTTGTGTAGCCTTCCTTAGCTGTCCTGGAACTTGATCTGTAGACCAGGCTGGCCTTGAACTCACAGAGATCCGCCTGGCTCTGTCTCCCAAGTGCTGGGATTAAAGGTGTGTGCCACCACCGTCCGGCACTTGTTTTGCTTTTAGACAGGGTTTCACTCTTTAGCCCTAGCTGGACTGGAACTCCCCATGATCAGGAAGGCTGGCCTTAAACTTATAGAGATCCACCTGCTTCGCCTCCCAAGTGCTAGGACAGAAAATGTTCACCAGCATATGCCAGTTCTTTTGGTGTTTTGAGATAGGGCCTCACTCTAGTGCAGGCTAGACTGAAACTCACTATGTAGCCCAAAATGGCCTTGAACTCAGAGCACTCTTTCTGCTCCCATCACTCAAGTGCTAGGATTATAGATATGTGCCACCACACCTGGCTTATGCGGTGCTGGGGATGGAACCCAGGACTTCTTGCATGCTAGACAAGCCCTCTATCAACTGAGCCCCACCCCCAGCCCCATAAACACTTGAAAAAAAAAAAAGACAAAGCCTGGAGGGGATGGTGGTGAACAGCTTTAATCCCAGCACTTGGGAGGCAGAGGCAGGCAGATCTCTGTGAGTTCGAGGCCAGCCTGGTCTATAGAGTGAGTTCTAGGTCAGCCAGGACTACATAACAGAGAGGGCCTAGCTCAAAAATAAAACAAAACAAAAACTAACAACACCCAAAACAACATCAAACAAGAGGAAAGCCAGACAAGCAGGTGGTGCTTACCTATAATCCCAGCACTTTGGGCAGAGTGCTTATCCAGCACATATGAATCACTGGATTCTACCCAGCACTCCATAAACTGAGCGTGGTGGCTCATTCCTATAATCCCAACACCGGAGAAAGAGGCAGGAAGATTAGGAGTGCAAGGTCATCCTTGGCTACAGAGTGAGTTCGAGGCTAACCTGTGTTAAATGAGACCTGGTCTAAAAAAAAAAGGCCAGGTGTGATGGTGCATGAATCCCAAGCCAGTCAGGGCTGCAGAGTGAGATCTTGCCTCAAAAATAATAAAATAAAAGAGAGAAAAACGGTCTACTAGATGGGTCACCTGACAATTTTGAGCCACGCACTGTGAAAACCAACCCAAACACCTACCCAACACTAAAGTGGGCAGCAACGTAAAGATGAGGCAGAGGGAGGTGGTCACAGGTCCAGAAAGCCCCAAGGGAGAAGTTGGCCCCAGTCCAGTCGGAGGAAAGGAACACAAGTGAATTGGGGACCCAGGGGAAGCCAAGGGGAGGAGAGGCCAGGGTGGTGGGGGGCTGCTCCCCTCCTCCTGGGAGCTGTAGAGCAAACACTCACCATTGATCATCTCTGGTGCCATCCAGTAGGGGTTGCCCACCACTGTGTACCGCTTCTTGCGGTCCGGCTTCTTGAGGCTGCGCAAGTCTTCAGACTGAGTCTTCTCATCGACCATGAGCCGAGCCAGCCCAAAGTCGGCCACCACCACGTTCTTGTTCTGGAAATTTCGTAAGACCTGGTCCTCACCCTGTCTGCATCTCCTATCATCCCACATATGACACAGACAATGTATCCAGACACCCAGGGAACCTCCCTCTGTCCCAGTGCAAACAGCTGTCTGAAATTTCTAGTTTCCAGTGAGAAGTGGGAGGTGTGGTTCAGAGGTAAAGGTTCAGGGAGGGGCTGGGGTGTGGCTCAGTGGTAGAGCCCCTGCCTAGAATCTCCCAGTGAGGGGCTGGGGTGTGGCTCAGTGGTAGAGCTCCTGCCTAGAATCCCCCAGTGAGGGGCTGGGGTGTGGCTCAGTGGTAGAGCACCTGCCTAGAATCCCCCAGTGAGGGGCTGGGGTGTGGCTCAGTGGTAGAGCACCTGCCTAGAATCCCCCAGTGAGGGGCTGGAGTGTGGCTCAGTGGTAGAGCCCCTGCCTAGAATCCCCCAGTGAGGGGCTGGGGTGTGGCTCAGAGGTAGAGCCCCTGCCTAGAATCCCCCAGTGAGGGGCTGATGGCGTGACTTGGTGGTAGACTACTTGCCTAGCATGCTCAATGTCCTAGATTCCATCTCTAGAACTAAGAAAATCAAAACCCCTTGACCAACCTATCACCTGGCATCTTACCAGAGGCGATGGAGCCCCAGCAGGCACTATTCCCCTAAGGCCACATCAAATGGGTGTGGAATGTATGTTCGGTCCCTTACCCACATGCTGTCCTTGAAGCTTTCTTCAGGTGACTGTCCGGTGTCACTAGATGGCTAGCTGAGGGTCTTTCCCTTTGGGGTAGGCCTGGTCCTCTGTGCCCTGACTTCTCTCCCTTTCCAGACTGTTTCCTACTGTTCAAATGGAGTAGCTGACTCTGAGGCTGTAAATGGCACCAGGCCACCAACAACCTAGACACCAAGACCAAGCAGGACCCATGGAGGACTTTCCAGCTCACTTTCATGGCACCAATGCCCAGGGTTTTGAAGCTGACCCTTAGAATGTCCCACAACCAGGAGTTTTCTGTCTTGCTGGGATAGCCCCAGCAATTCCTACTATCCTCTGGGCAGGGTCCTGGGCAGGCTGACAGGGCCTAGAGGATTCCAGGAACCTAAAACACCAGAATCAGGGACTCTAAAGTCTTGGTTTTGATTGGATCATAACTCTGTATTGACTGGTTGGAAGGCCTTGGGCAACACTGTCTTTTTTTTATGTGTGTGTGGTATTGGGAATTGAACCCAGGTCCTTGTATATGCTAGGCAAGGGCTCCATTGCTGAGTCATGCCAGCTGCCCCTCACTGGGGTATTCTAGGCAGGTGCTCTACCACTGAGCCACACCCCAGCCCCTCACTGGGGGATTCTAGGCAGGTGCTCTACCACTGAGCCACACCCCAGCCCCTCACTGGGGGATTCTAGGCAGGTGCTCTACCACTGAGTCACACCCCAGCCCCTCACTGGGGGATTCTAGGCAGGTGCTCTACCACTGAGCCACACCCCAGCCCCTCACTGGGGGATTCTAGGCAGGTGCTCTACCACTGAGCCACACCCCAGCCCCTCACTGGGGGATTCTAGGCAGGTGCTCTACCACTGAGCCACACCTCAGCCCCTCACTGGGGTATTCTAGGCAGGTGCTCTACCACTGAGCCACAGCCCAGCCCCTCACTGGGGGATTCTAGGCAGGTGCTCTACCACTGAGCCACACTCCAGCCCCTCACTGGGGGATTCTAGGCAGGTGCTCTACCACTGAGCCACACCCCAGCCCCTCACCGGAGAATTCTAGGCAGGTGCTCTACCTCTGAGCCACACCCCAGCCCTCACTGGGGGATTCTAGGCAGGTGCTCTCCCACTGAGCCACACCCCAGCCCCTCACTGGGGGATCTAAGTGTATGCTTTACTCACCTGTGCTTCCAGGACTTTTTTTTTTTTTCCACTTTTAAATTTTTTTTTTTTTTTTTTTTTTATTTATTATGTATACAGTGTTCTGCCTGCATGTGTCTTTGCAGGCCAGAAGAGGGCACCAGATCTAATTGCGGGTGGTTGTGAGCCACCATGTGGTTGCTGGGAATTGAACTCAGGACCTCTGGAAGAGCAGTCAGTGCTCTTAACCTCTGAGCCATCTCTCCAGCCCTTTTTTTCCACTTTTAAATTTGAGACAGGGTCTTGCTAAGTTGTCCAGGCTAGCCCTAAGGTGGCTCTGTAGCTGACACAGGACTTGACCCTCCCACCTTAGCCTTTCAGTTCAGATGCTGACCGTGGTACTTTATTATGGGAACAGGACTCTAGGCATCTGCTCCCCAGTTTGGCCTAGGCCTCTACTTTCTGTATAATATCCGGGGAATTCCTTAAACAGCAGCACTGAACACACGACCCTCGGCTGACTGCTTCTATCCTTTGCTCCGACTGAAACGCCCCTGCCAAGCCTCCTCTTCCCGAAGCCTGCCCACACACTGACCTGCAGCTGTCGGTGCTGCCTGGGGAGCCTGTGCTACCTCTACTAGAGGAGGCTCTGTCAAGGCTGCAGTGAAAGCCGGGGCTTTACACTTCGAATCGGGCTTTCCCTTCACCGACCTGTTGAAGCCTTGCGCTGCTGGAAGGTCTGCGGGCAGGCGCCATGTTTTAAATGGCCGAGCCAGGACTGTAACCCAGGGCCTCCGGGCTCTTGCTCTTGTGCTGCTCACCCGACCTCTAGCTCCATGAAGCCCTTCTTTCTCCAGCTCACCCTGCTGCCCAGCCCCCACTGCTCACCTCACGGACCAGACAGTTGTGGGAGTTGAGGTCTCGGTGGATGATGTTCATCGAATGGAGGTAGGCCTGAGGGAGTGGAACATGGCCGTCAGCAGATGCTCGGCCCCAGCTCAACCCTGACCCTCTGGAAGCTCCTTGCCTCCCACCAAGTCTCATCAGCTGATGGACTCCAGGCCCCTGCTCTGCTGCTGAGCTGTCCCCTGTGCCTTCACAGGTGGTCACCTACATCACACGGTCACCTCAAAGCTTCCCCTTGGGTTCTGCTCCCACACTCCTCAGGGCAGAGTGGCTGGTCACTTACCATCCCTGATGCAATGTCCTTGGCAAAGCTGACCCTCTGACTCCACGGGTACTGGCTGTCCTGCGGACAGGGAAGAATGGCTGGGATGGAACCCAGGGGGCCACAGGAGTGGGGACAGCTGAGTGAGTCACAGGAACACGTGTGGTAGAGTCTGAAGGCTCCCAAGGTGTTCCTGTACCCCCAGCTGCCGGCTAATAATTATCTTCTAAGAGAGAGCTGTGTGTGCACAGCTCCAAGGCACGCTTTTCTTTGCTTGTGTGTCAGAGGACAGCTCGGGGGAGCCTTCTCTCCTTCCACCATTTGGGTCCCGGGGATCACACTCATGTCAACAGGCTGGGGACAAGCACCTTTCCCTGCTGAGCTGTCGCACAGGCCCTTGTTCAGTTTTTTGAGACAGGATGTCCTATGTAGCCCAGGCTGGCCTTGACCTTTGATTTTCCTGCTTCAGCCTTGGGGCTAGGGTGATAGGCCCCAAAGACATCTTTTCTCAACAGAACTGATTTCACACAGGAAGGGTTGATGCACGGTCTCCTGAAGCCCCACACTAGCTATTCTGAGCAGTAACACGTGGCTGACACTCTCGGGTGCCTGCTGGGTGTTTACGCACCTCCAGGACAGACAGTATAAACCACGGCCCATGAATCTGTTACAGGAAACAGTGTAGTACCCTATTTAACTTCCTGGATATTCTTTTTAAAATATAATTTATTTATTTTTTGTGTGTGGTATGTTATCTGTGTTTTGTGTGTGTATGTGTGTGTGTGCATGTGGAGGGCAGGAGGTAGATGCCAGGTTTCTTCCTTAATTTCCTTCTACAACTAAACATTTTTATCTAATATGCTTATTTATATGTGTGCACAGATGCAGGGGTGTGTACAATGTGCAGGAGTTGGCTCTCTCCTTCCACAGGTGGGTCCTGGAGATTGAACTCAGCCCATCAGGCTTGGCAGCAGGCACCTTTACTCTTTAGGTCCTCCTGCTGGCCTTCTACCTTAGCTTTTTGAGAGACTGTCTAACTGAAGGCAGAGCTCATGGATCTGGGTAGGCCGGCCGGCCAGTGGTCCACAGAGACCCTCCCTCTAGTGATGGGATAACAGTGTATGCCATCATGCTAGGCTTTTAAGAGGGTCTTTGGGATTGAACTCAGGTCTCCCCAGGCCCTATTTCAAGTTTTAAAACCAGGCTGAACCAATGTTCAGAGTCAGAGCTGAAGGTCCAACAAGCCGCCTGCACCCTCAGCACCAGGCGAGGGGGAGAACGGGGCTCTGGCTCTGCCGTGGTTTAGAGCTTATACTAAAGGCTTAGTTTCGAGCACGGCACTAGTAGGAAGTGATGTAACTTTTCAGAGAGCTAAGTGGAGAGTTCTTATGTTATTGGGGGTCATGGCCATGCAAGGGGATAGTGGCATCCTGACCACTTCCTCCTCAACCTCCCTTTTTGGTTTTGGTGTATGTGTATATAGAAAGGGTCTCACTACGTAGTCTTGGCTGGCATGGAACTTGCCATGTAGACCAGGATGGCCTTGAACTCATTGGGATCCACTGCCTGCCTCCCTAGTGCTGGGATTAAAGGAGTGCGCCACTACACCGGGTTTATGCAGTACTGGGGACCAAACCTGGGGCCTCACACAGGCCAGGCCAGCACTCTAGCACCTGAGCCACCATCCCCAGCCGCCAGCCCTGCTCACCATGCTCTTGATGATGCCCCGCAGGGTGCCACCCTTAATGTACTCTGTGATGAAGTTCAGCCGCTTGTCCTTGTACAGCACACCGATGAACTTGAGCACGTTCGGGTGCTCCAGGCACCGCATGACCTTCACCTGGGGGGGTACACACAGTCTGGGCCTGGACCTTCCCCTCCAGCAGGGCACCCAGGCTCCTCTCACCCAGCAAGCCACTGTGTTGTCTTCTTCTTCTTCTTTTTTCTTTTGGTTTTTCGGGACAGGGTTTCTCTGTATAGCCTTGGCTGTCCTGAAACTAGCTCTGTAGCCCAGGCTGGCTGAACAGAGCTCTGCCTGCCTCTGCCTCCCAGGAGCTGGGATTAGAGACATGTGCTGCCACTCTCCAGCTGCCTTTTGTTTTCTAAGTGTCCCTCATAGCTCAAACTGGTCTATGTAGCCATGGAGGTCCCTGGACTCCTGATCCTCACACCACCATCTCCCTCCCACACGCTGGGATAACAGGCATGTACCACCAAGCTCAGCTTTTGCATTAGAAGCCAGGGCTTCGTGAATGGTGGGCAAGCCTCTACCCACCCACACCGCCAGCACACAGCTGTTCTGACCTCGGACACTGTCCGAGTCAATGGCTCACACAGCCCAGGCTGACTGGGAACTCTCTATGGAGCTGAGGAGTACGCTGACCTCCGATCTTCTTGCCTTCATCTCCCAAGTGCTGGGATTATAGACGTGTACAACCATGCCTGGTAGATGTGGTGCTGGGGATTGAACCCAGGGCCTCATGCTTTCGAGGCAAGCCCTCTACCAACTGAGCTACACCCACAGCTCACGGAGCTATGTCTTTGCTCAAGCTGCCCTGTTCCCAGTGGGGCCTGAACCCTCTCAATTCTTTCAACCCCTTCTCACTGGGGCAGAGAGTGGACATGTGAGGCACACAACTGTCCCTCTCCACTGACCTCCTTGAGGAATGTCCTCTGGGTCTCCTCGTCAAAGCGGATGAGCTCCTTCATCACCATCACTTCGCCTGTTTCTCGGTGTGTCACCTACGGTGGGATATGGAGGGACAAAACTCAGGACCATGTGGGACATAGTGACAGATGCCTATAACCCTAGCCACTTGGGAAGCTGAGGCAGGAGGATCTCATGTCCAAGGCCAGCCTGGGCTATCTAGTGAATTTGAGGCTAGCCTGGGAAACAGAGAGACCTTGTCCTGATATGAAAGTAAAACTAGGCATGCTAGTGCATGAGTGACCCCGATACTTGGGAGGTGGAACACAGAATATCAGGAGTTCAAGGCTATCACCAGCTACTTAGTGAGTTCAAGGCCAGCTTGAGTTACATGAGACTTTGTCTCTAAAACCAAACTACAAAGTTCTAAGTCTACCCATGTAAAATCTCTTTCCTCTTATCAGCTCAGGGAAATCCAGGAATAGGAGAGGGTAACACTGGGCAGAGAGCATAGAATCTAGATGTCCCATGTTGGATTCCCAGGGGGCAGTGTGAGGGAAGAGGTGGTCAGAGACGTCATCCAGCCTGCCCCTCCCCATTTGCATACCTTGATGGCCTGGCCGAAACAGCCCTTGCCCAACACCTCCCCATGGATGAGGTCAGATGGCCGGAAGATGCGGTGTGGTCGGCAGACCACTCGGAGGGATTCGGAGCGACCCAGGTCCTTGCGCTGGGAGGCTGGTGAGCTGGCACCCGGGGACGTGTCAATACTGCAGCTCCTCCTGGGAAAGGCACATGGGGACCCAGTGCTATGAGGAGGTGGCACCCAGCTGAGACACTGCCCCTGACTCCTTGCAAAAAGTACCATATAAACCAGTCGATGCTCACCCCCATCCTGGGAGTAGGTAGGACAGCCCAGTGTCTTGGGGTAGCCACAAAGCTGTCTGCCTGTTAGATGGTGCTGATGGCCTCCTCTGCTTGGTGGCCCAGGCTCAGGTACCCTGCCTGATATGCCCATTGTACCGTATGTACACAGGTGTGGACAAACAGAGGTGAAGGAGTACATGCCTTTGGCAGTACAACGTCTTAGAATGAGGGCTATCATTCCAGAAGGCAGCCCCTCAAAAGGCTTCTCCAAGAGTCCTGGAGAGGACCCAGCATGAGGCAAGTAACAGGCTGCCTCTGATTCCTTTTCTCCGTCCCTCCTCCTGCCTCTTCAGGTTCGAGGATAGAGGACTCATGGCACCCGCTGCCTGGATCACTGCAGGAGACTATTAGCCAACCCCGACTTGGACATCCCACATCAAATTCCGCCCTTACCTTGGGCCATAGTAATCTTTGTGAAACACGTCATTGTGTGGCAACAACCCTTCAGAGGAGACCTCTAGGCATGGAAAAAGGTCCAAAGCCCCCTGGAATTGCTGATGCCCTGTCACCCCCAAAGTCCCCATTATCCCAAGCCAATCACGAGCTGCTCCATGAAGTTAAGATGCTAGTCTGCGTCCTACTTTCTCCAAAGCTTCGAGTGAGCCTTCATTATTAAATCACTAATTAAAAAAAAAAAAAAAAACGAAGAAAACTAGAAAACAGCTGGCTATGGTCAAACATACTTGCAATTCTCAGTACTTAAGAGGTGGAGGCAGGAAGATCACAAGTTCAAAGCCAGCCTGGGCTATGTATGAAACAAAACACATAAACAAACTAAAAATTATCCAACAAGCAAACAAACTAGAGAGAAAGAGAGAAAGTAAAAGCTAGAAACCATTGTAGTACGTTGTAGTTTCTCATGGTATGTGTGTGTGCTGTATATATGCATTCATGTGAGTATGCACGTATATATTTGTGCATGAACATGTGGAGGTCATATGTTGATATCAGGTATTTTCCTTAATCACTCTTCACCTATTTTTAAGACTTATTATTTTTAATTATCTGTATGCGTTTTTATCTATGTGTAGGTTTGTGCATGTGGGCACCATGCTTGTGGAGGCCAGAAAAAGACATCAGACCCCTTGGAACTGGTAGAGGTGAGCCACCCAAAGTGGGTGCTGGGAACCAAACTCTGGTCCTTTGCAATAATGTACACATTCTTAAGCTCCCCTCATGCCCAAGACAGGGTCTCACTCTGTAGACCAGGCTGGCCTGGAACTCAGAGGTCCACCTGCCTCTGCCTTTGCCCTGAGTGCTGGGATTAAAGGCGTGCACCACAACTACCTAGCACACTCTTAGCTCTTAACTGCTGATCCGTCTCTCCAGCCTTCCACTGTACTTCTGAGACAGGTGTGGGGTTACAGGTGTGGCTTTTTACACGGTGCTGCTGGGATCGGAAGTGAGGTCCTCGTGCTTACCTGCCAAGCACTCCTACCTACGGAGCCATCTATCAGCACCATCTCATTAGATTCCCAGAAAGAATAGCAAAATGCACAAGAAGCTGATAGGTAAGAACAATGGGCCAAGTATTTATAATGATGGCACAGTATGTACATTGCTACCAAGCCAGTGATAGGAATGGAATTTGTATGAATTCTATTTATATTAATGCAACTTTTTTTTTTTTTTTTTGATTTTTCGAGACAGGGTTTCTCTGTGTAGTTTTGCGCCTTTCCTGGAACTCACTTTGTAGACCAGGCTGGCCTCAAACTCACAGAGATCCACCTGGCTCTGCCTCCCGAGTGCTGGGATTAAAGGCGTGCGCCACCACCGCCCGGCTGCAACTATTTTTTAAAAATTCAAGAGTTGGCACATCAAAGTGATAAAATATGGAGTTTTTTTGCTTATTTATTTTTAATAAATAGGGTCTCATGTAGTCCAGGCTGGCCTTCAACTCACTAGGAAGCCAAGGGTGACCTTGAACTTCTGATCTTCCTGCTTCTACCTCCTGAGTGCTGGGATTACGGGATGTGCCGCCATGCCAAGCTTATGTGGTGCTGGGGATAGAACCCATGGCTTTGTGCTAGGTGAACACTCTGCCTACTGCCCAGTCTTAAAATAGTTTTTTTTTTTTTTTTTTGAGACAGGATTTCCTCTGTGCAGCCCTGGCTGTCCTGGAACTCAGAAATCCTCCTGCCTCTGCCTCCTGAGTGCTGGGATTAAAGGTATGCGCTACCACTGCCCAGCTTGAAGTATGTTTTATCTACGACGCTTGCTCCTCACTGATTCATCCGTTAATGTGCCTACAGAAAAGTGTGCCAAAAACCGTCCTCCCTTTTAAACACTTTAGAATTAGAGAGAGGGCCTGCAAGATGGCTCAGTGGGTAAAGGCACTTGCCACACCAAGCTTGACAACCTGAGTTCGATCCCCTGGACCCAGGGCAGGAGCCCTGACTGATTCCTGCAAGATGTCCTCTGACTTCCACATGGGTGCTGTGGCATTCTCACTCCCCATCTCTGTGCCCCCTCCCCCCACAAAGTAAATGAATTAATCAATGCAAAAAAAAAAAAAAATTAGAGTGCAAAAACAGAAGATGTGGGTGTGCCGGGGACAGTGTCTAACTTCCAGCTGGGGCCCTGTCCACTGTTTCCTCTTTCCTATCCTCACATCTTTTAGAATCCCTGTACCACAATGCTGGCGGAGCTGAAGGGATGAAAGAGCACCAGAATAATGTCTGCAGAAGTAAAGGTTGACTTACAAGACTGGTTTCTGCCGGGCAGAGCTGCCTGCCTGGCCGCTGGGAGCGTGCACTGGGGAGGGCAGGGGGCTGGGCTCCGACCCTGGCCCGTGGCCCAGTAAGTCATGGGGGTCGTGCTCAAGGGTCAGCTGGAGCAGGCGGCTGGTCTCCTGGATCAGCAGGTCGATCTGGGGACAGGTGAGCGTGCAGGTGAGTCTTCTGAGGGGGCGGGAGGGCTTAGGTGTGAAGGCTCTCCCTCCATCACTCCATCTGCCCTGGCCTTGGATCCCTGTGGTCCTACCTCGTCCAGCGGCACATTCCGGATGGGTGTGCCGTTGATTTCCAAGATGCGGTCTCCAACGTGGATGGAATTCTTCACATCTGGGCTCATGCAGCCAGGGTCCACCCTGGGGATAAACCAGTGGTTAGGCTGGTTCCCCTCCCACCAGTGCCCTTTAGTCCCAAGAGAAAACCAAAAGCCAAGACGACCAGATATGGTGGGGAGGGAAACGATGAAAATCGCAGCACACTGACTTTCTGGTTGTCACCTTTAACAAAACTGAAAAGACTGAAGACTTCACATGTGTGTTTTGCCTGCATATGTGTCTATGCACCACCTGGTAGCCACAGGGCGGCGTTGGATCCTCTGGAGATGCAGTTACAGATGGTTGTGAGCCCCCAGGTGGGTGCTGGGAACTGAACCCTGGTTCTCTGCAAGAGAAGCCAGTCCTCTTCACCGCCGAGCTACCTCTCCAGCCCGTTTTACCTTTTTTTTTTTTTTTTTTTTTTTTTTTTTTTTTTTTTTTTTTTTTTTTTTTCCCCCGAGGCAGGATTTCTCTGTGTAGTTTTACTGCCTGTCCTGGAACTCGAACTCACAGAGATCCGCTTGCCTCTGTCTCCCGAATGCTGGGATTAAAGGCGTGCGCCACCGCCGCCTGGCCCAGTTTTCTCTTTTTATTAGCATATACTAACTATGCTTAACGGCGGGCTTCATGGTGACACGTTCATATGTTATATAATGTATTTTGGTCACACTCACCTCCATCACTGCTTCCCTCCTACTTCTGCTGATCCCCTGAGTTTTTGCAATTAGCCCCCCTTCTCTCATGTCTTGTGTGTGTGTGTGTGTGTGTGTGTGTGTGTGTGTGTGTGTGTGTGTGAGATCCAAGGAGTTGCTCACAGATGCCAGAAGACAACCCCCTACCTCCAGGGTATAAGTACAGCCACTTGTTTGACTTAAAATTACTTTTTCTATTTGTTTCTTTAGTGTGTGTAAGTCAGAGGGCAGCTGGCAGGAGCCGGTTCTTTCCTTCCATCATGTGGGAGCTGGGAACAGAACTCATGTTGTCGGCTTGACAGCAAGCATCTTCACCCGATGGGCCATTTGACAGCCTCTGGTTTTTGTAAAGTGGGTTCTGGGGGACTGATCTCAGTTCTTCACGCTTCCAGTTCCTGGGCGTTCTGGGCCAGAATAAACACACTCAATGACCGTGGACTGAACCCTCTGGAATGGTGAGCTAAGATCAATCCTTCCCCACTTAGGTTGTGTGTGTCGGGCATTTTGTTATCGCAACAAAAAGCTAACTAATACGACCAGGTTGCTACAACAGAGCCCCAGCCAGTGTGGACGCCCACTCACTCACCCTTGGACTCGGACGGTGTGTGAGTGCTCCGTGCCACAGCCCGGTGGGCCATGAGGGGGGTCGATGGAGACAGACAGGCCTCGTTTGCCATGAGCGGAGGCTGGGATGGACACTAGGGTGACTGTGTGGGGCAGGTGGGAGCCGGGCGAGTCAGGCAGGATCTGTTCGATGACTGGAGTTACCACAGTCTGGTAGTAGCAGTGGCCGCTATGGAGGTTGTCGGCAGAGCGGATTCGAAGAGGGGGGGAAGAGAAGAGTATCAGGGAGAAGCCAGTCATGTCTCTCTGCATCAGGCTTCCCCCTCTCCCCACAGCCTCTCCCCCAGCAAAGTGGTGGGACTCAGTGCAGGACTGGGCATGCCCAGTTGTCTCAGCCCTCCCAGCTCTGGGTCTCAGTTATTATGGTTGAAAAAATTTATTTTTTCAAAATTACATTTATTTAGGTGTGTGTTTGCTCAAGTATATGTGTGCCAAACTCTGAGTGTGTGTGTGTGTGTGTGTGTGTGTGTGTGTGTGTGTGTGTGTGTGTGTGTATGGGGGGTGCTAAAGGACACTTTGCAGGAATCAGCTCTCTCCTTTCATCATGTGGGTTCTGGGGATAGGACTCAGGTCATTAGGCTTGGCAGCAAGCACCTTTACACACTGAGCCATCTCACTGGCCCCATTCGGGCTGTCTGTTCTGTGATGTTGTCAGATGGCCAAGATAAGGCGAGGCCCTTGGGGATACATCTCCTTTGGGAGGAAGTCATTAAAAACCCATTTGGGATCAGGTCCTGTTGTTCTCAAATCCAGCCTTGTTGGTGTTTCATAACAGAGGATTTGTCTGTGTTTCTGTCCCTGGCTCTGGGGAGGAAGACTCCAAGTCCTTGGAACAGGGGGATCTTTGTTATTTATGAGCCCCTTGGAGAATGCTTGAGTCTATGCAAATGAGATGAGTCAGATCAGGACTGGTCCCACGAAGACCGACCATGAGTGAAGGGCTGGGGCTTCTAGCCAGCCTGCTTCCCCAGGAGCAGGCTAGAGACAGAGTTTAATCATGTGGCCAGATGACTTATAAGGAAACCTCAATGAAATGCCGGACCTCAGTGTGGCATCCTGGTTAGTAAACATAAGATGAGGTGGGGAGAGATGGGAGGCCTCCTCACTGGGTGGCTTCTGAGCTGTGTCCTTCACCATGCAACTGTGATCCAAAGCACAGCACCATCTGGAGTTCTGTGAGTCATTCAGCAAATTATCAAACTTGGGGTCACTGGATTGGAAGTCAGTTGCTTTAAGTATGTGAGGGCCCTGGGGGTGCCTGAGTGTGCAGCTGGTGTCTGGAGCAGGAACAGACCTGCTGGTGATGGTATCTGATGCTGGTAGGGTCTGTGCCAGCTCTGTGGCTAGAGCCAGAACCATACTGCAGAGGCAGAGGGAAGGGAGCTGGTGTTAGGGTACTCTGGTTTCTGTCATTTTCTTTTTCTTTTTTGTAGTACTGAGAACTGAATCTAGAGCCTTACATATAATACTGAAGCCCTCACTGGGGGATTCTAGGCAGGTGCTCTACCACTGAGCCACACTGCAGCCCCTCACTGGAGGATTCTAGGCAGGTGCTCTACCACTCAGCTATACCCCCAGCTCTCTTTTTACTTTTTGAGACTGGGTCTCACTAAGTTGCCCAGACTGGCCTAGAACTACAATCCTCTTTCATTAGGTGCCAGGTGCTGCAATTTTTGCCATTTCTACATGGTAGTAGGGAGCTATCGTACCTACCCTCTCCTATTTTACCACGAGGAAATAAAAGCTTGCGTATGGGCAGCCTTGGGGACAGGTGTGGGCTCCTAGGCTCGAAGAAGCCCCCGGTACTCACCAGTACAGCTTAGAGTGCTCCACCAGTGTGTAGGTGTCCCCATCGCCGATGAAGGTTCCACAGGTGAGGCAGATGAAGCACTCGGGGTGGTACTTCAGCTCCCCGGCCACCTGTAGGTGTGTGTGTGGAGGAGGGGACACAACACAGCTTAGTGGTGCCTGCAGTCCCCGCACTTACCACCATTCTCCTTTCAAGGGAGAAGAAGCAGGGCAGTCTGGACAGAGTTGATGAAGACATGGGCTCAGAACGCACAGGGGATGATGGCAGGGAGAGAATGCACGTGCTTCTCAAGAGGCAGGCAGGTAGGGGAAGGTGGCTCACCATGACCAGCCCTTTGGTGATGTGTTCAGAGCACCCGTGGCAAGACTCGCCATAGCGGGCCCAGTAGTCCTTCTTGCAGAAGAGCTGTCCATCCTTCTCATAGTACTGGTGTGAAAGGGAGGCGCTACACTCACAACACCTGGGTAGAGAGGGGCGGAGCTGAGGATGGCCACACCCACTCTCTGCCCAGCTCTAATTTTTTAAATTTTAAAACACTTTTTACTCAGGGGTGTGTGCCTGTTTATCTGTATGTTCATTATGTGTGTGCTGCGCCTGAGGAGACCAGGGGAGGACACCAGATACCTGCTGGAATATAATATACTTTTGCTCCGCAAAAGCAGCAAGTATTCTTGACCCTGGGGCCATCTCTCTAGTCCCCATATACAGGTATTTCTCTTTGGATTTTGCTTTTAAAAATTAAAATAAATTAGAGGCTGGGGAATATACTGTTGGTGGAGAGCTTGCCTAGCACACATAAAGTCCTGTCTCAAAAAAAAAAAAAAAATTAAACAAATGAAAAAGAAAGAAAGGAAAAAAACCTAGAGGAAGGTAGCTAGGTGTGGAGGCACAGGCAGGCCTGTAACTTCAGCAGCTGGGAGGCTGAGGCGGGATCTCCAGCTGCAGTTAGCATGGGCTACACAGTGAGACCCCATCTCAACAAACAAACAAACACACACACACAAAGAATTGTATATTGAGCTATTGGTACTTATCTGTCATCCCAGCACTCAAGACACAGCAGTAGGAAGATTAGGAGTTCAAGGTCACAGTTGGTTACATACTCTAGAGCGAGTTCCAGGCCAGCATGGAACATGAAATACTGTCTTGAAAGTAAAAGGAGGGGCTGGAGAGATGGCTCAGCAGTTAAGAGCACTGCTCTTCCAGAGGACCTGGGTTCGGTTGCTAGCACTCAGATGGTGGTTCACGACCACCTCTAACACCAGTTCCAGGGATCTGACATCCTCTCCCGGCCTTTGTGGGTACCAGGAACACACACATATGTGAGCAAAACACTCATACACATAAAATAAAACAAACACTGAAAAAGATAAAGGAAAAAATGTGAGTCTGAGGCTAGCCTGGGGTACAGGATGAGTTCCAGGCCTTTCTCCAATTTAATTAATTAATTTTAGAAAATTTAAAAAGTAAAAGAAAATAAGAAAACCACAATTTGAAAAAGCTGTACCTGTGAACACAAGTAGCCTATATTGCGATCCAGAGCTTAGACTGGGAGACAAGGGATAGAATTAGACCCCTACATCTGTTTTTTTTTTTTTTTTTAAATTATTACTAACGGCTGGGCACAGTTGTGCACACCTTTGATCTCACTACTTGCAGACAGAGACAGATGGAGCTCTGAGTCTGAAGCCAGTCTGGTCTACACAGCCTGTCCCAGGACAGCCAGCATTACATGGTAAGACCCTACTTGCCCCAAATATTTTAAGCATGTGCGTGGGTATGAGCCTCAGCGTATATGCAGAGGCCATAGGAGGACTCTGAGGAGTCAGTTCTTTCCTTGGACTGGGGCTTGAACTCAGCTCCTCAGGCTTGTGGGACAAACCTCTTTACCAGCTGAGTCATCTAGCTGCTTCATCCTGTACAGCTTTTTACTTTTTTGGTTTTTGGAGACAGGGTCTCTCTGTATAGCCCTGGCTGTCCTAAGACTTTCTATGTAGATGAAGAGTGCCTTGAACTCACAGAGACCTGCTTGCTTCTTCCTCCTTAGCACTGGGATTAAAGGTGTCACCATGCCCGGCTCCCTCTACAGCCTTGCAGTGCACAGCCTGTCCATCTATTTCAGTTCTGCCTAGATGGGCTGGAGGGTCTGGCTCACCTGCTAGCCTCAGAGGTGAGAGCAGCTTCTAACCCCAACCCGTCTCCTGTCATGCAAGGACGATGGCTCAGAAGGAAGGTGACTTGTTCTTGGTCACCAGCCAGATGGATGGAGGAACAGAGGCCGGGAACATGGAGAGCGTGGAGCAGACCCCAGGCCGTGAAGCTAACGGACCTGTGGGCTTTCTCCTCCACTCTGCTCCAGCAGGGCAGGGGTCTATGATCCTTTAGAGCCGGGAGACCTGAATGTCAGCCCCTTCCTGCTTTAGCACGTGGGAGGCAGAAGCAGGTGGATCTATGGGCATCCAAGACCAGCCTGCAGGCCAGTCAGGGCACTGGGAAAATACCAGCTCGAAACAAAAAGGAAAATAAAAACCAAACCAAACCGAATCCCCAAGGGAGGTGAGTTATGAAGGCAACTTGCCCAAGTTCTCACCCATGAGCACAGGCTGTTCTGTCTCATTAAGGTATAAGGTAGGTACTGGGCCCAGGCTGCAGAGACAGGATTCTGCCAGCGAGGATGCAGGATGCTGAAGCTTCCCAAAGCCTTCACAAGAACGCCCAGGGATCAGCTCAGTTCTTACCACCACCTACCATTAAATCTATGAACCCACCCTCCCTCAGGAAACCAGCCCAGGGTCATCAAAGCTAGCAGTCCATCTTAGCCTAAGAAGACAACCAGGGAGGCTGGGATTGGGGCTGAGAGGCAGATGGGGGAAGGAGAGAGGGTGTCTTTGCCAGTAAACTAGGTGCCTGGTTTCTCCTGGTCCAAGCATCTTGGTGGGACAGGGACTCTCCTGTGAGCCTGTGGGGATCTGGAGAGCTGACCGTAGGGTTCTGTGTGCCGAGATATGCCTGGGCCAGAATGCACACCTGAGCAGAGGATAGGCAGACCATGCAGCTGGCTCTGCTTAGGAGTCACATGGGGCCTGGAGGAGCTGGGCTGTGCTGGGGACCAATGCAGGAGAGAAGAGGTGGGTGAGACTGTTCACTCCCTTCCCCCAACATTAGTCTGGAACTGAGAATGGGACAAGGAGGAGATCTGTACACTAGCTGGTGGGACACTGTTCCTTTAAGAAGATCCCAGCTTGTTTCACATTGTCTGGGTGCCTGGCATGCAGGGAGGGGCTCAGTCGGGGAAGCACAAAATGTCAGAATTCAGTTGTAAGAGGGTGGGGATGTTCTCAGGAAAGGGGCCTGATGAGGTGTCCCTGGGGGAGTCAGAGAGCAGAGGAGGAGAGGCTGGGTGCAGGGCAGGCGTCATGACGTCATGCCTACTGTCCCAACTCTCCAAGAGGGGAGGGGCCTTGCATTGCTGGGAGATTGGGGCAGTGGGAGGAGGCTCTGAATGCAGGGCCCCAGCACACCCCGCCTAGGGTCTTTAAACCTAACAGAAGATGCCATGGAAAGGACCCCAAAGTGTGAAGAGGCAGCAGGGATCCTATCTTTTCAGGAAGACTCCCAGTCCTACCCTATCAGTGACTTGCTTCCTGTCCCACGCCTGGGTCACAGGAGTGTCACAGGGGTCTGCCCATCACTCCCCAGAGTCACGCTGCAGGAAGCAGGGCCTCTGCATGCCCGCTCTCCCTGTGGGTGTGGGCTCAGGAGCCGCTACATCCCACCCTGGGAGAGACAGCTCTTAAGTTCATCTAGAAGGAAACTCCCGACTCCTCCTCCACCCACTCATTCATCACAGACATCCTCTCAGCAGCCGCAGAGCAACTTGACCACGGCTTGCTCACAAGCTCTGCTCTCTTGCTCGGCACATCCCCTCCCAGGTCACTACTTCCTCGAAGCCTCTCTCGGCTCTCACTGCTCCACAGCAGCAGCACTACAGCCCCTGCAAACACACTCTCAGGAGGGGGCTGAGCCTACCTACCCAGCACCCTCAGCACTGCTTAGGTACCTCTCCGTGGTCTGTATGACCCGCCCCCCACACCACCTTCACTCTCTATTGAGAGAGGGTCTCATATAGCACAGGCTGGCTTTGAACTCACTATGTACAAGAGGATGACCTTGAACTCCTGATCCCACTTCTATCACATGACTGCTGGGATTACAGGCAAGTGCCTTCAAGCTCAGTTTATCCGTGCTGGAGATGGAACCCAAGGATTCATGCAAAGCCAGGCAAACACTACTGACTGAGCTCCATCCCCAGCCTGACCAGGAGTTCCCCATCCTTCTGCCTCTACCTCTCCAATGCTGGGATGACAGGTGTGTTCCACTATGCTTGGCCTATGTCTCTGTTTAGATCGGCTAAGGCTTCACTTGGGCTCAGGATGTGGGCGCACACAGTGGTGTGGTGGCTGGCCCTGGGCTTCAAAAGACCTTTGCTGATGGAAGGCACAAAGGAGCTTCTGACCTGTCCAGCCCCTTAGGCCTCAGCATCCTGCATCCCGACAGGAGCCGAGGAGGGAGGAGGAGGAGCTACCAGCTTGGTTCTCCACAAAGCATTTTGAGATGGACTGGGCATGTGGCTCAGTCGGTAGAGTGCTTGCTTTGCAATCAGAAAGGCCCGGGTTCCATCTCCAGCACCATGTAACAGTGGAGGTGGAGGCAGGAGGATCAGGAGGTTGAGGTCATTCTGGGCTACCTGGCCAATCTGAGGTCAGCTTGGATAGATGAGATCCTATCTCAAAAAGAACCCTCCATGTCAAGAGAGGTAGATACGTCAGGTAGCAGACAGGGCCTAGAGCTGGCCCAGGGCCAGCCGGGTAGAACTCCTAAAGAGACCGTCCCCTGGCTTTTTCTAGCAGAGCCAGGCTGGGGCAGGAGAGGAGAGGACCCTGGGGGAGGGAACAGGTGTGGGGCTCTGGGGCAAGGGAGGCCGGTCTAGGTGTCACAGTGGCAGGCATGAAGTTCCTCCCTCCTCATTCCAGGACACCAGGGGCAAAGAGTAAGCAGTTGGGAGGCCAGGTACCAGATGGTCCGAAAGCTCAGCAATGGCCTGCTTCCCCCATTGCCGGTAGACCTGAATAGAGAGTTTCAGTTCTGCCCCACAGCCATCCCCAAGACGGGCCTGTTCTTTAGTCCCCTCCACCTCCAAGCCCAGCCTCTTTAAGCCAGGGACCCAGGACAGGTGGGGAAGGGGCTCTCCACTTACTTAGCCCCACGGAGGCAGCGGATTCTTCTCAGGGCCGAGGCTGGCAGCATCCTCTGCAGCTACAGCAGGGGGCTCTGGAGGCCTGTAGGAGCCCATGGGTGGCCTGGCCAGAGCTTCCCCATCCTCCTGCAGGGACTCGGGACTGGAGGCTGCAGGAGGTAGGGCCTGTGTGGCCACACCACAGGGGAGGAGACAGCAGTGTGGGCGAGGAAGGCCTCTTTCTTGGTCTGTGACAGGAAGCAGCCAAACTGCTTTCTGCTTGGGCTTTGGTGGAGGGAGAGAGGGGGAGATCTAGCTCTAATCAGGCAGAGGTCAGCAAGGAGTGGTCTCCACTCTGACTGTAGGCAGAGGGGTCGGCAGGGAAGGATCTAGGCCCTGACTATGGGTAGGGAGTTGGAAAAGGAGGGATCTAGGTTACAGGCAGAGAAGTGAGGAGGAGTGGCTATGACCCCAGGTAAAGAGGCAGGGAGAAGGGACCTAGGCTCTGACTCTAAGAAAGGAGGCTGGAAGGGAGGGACCTAGGCTCTGACTCTAAGAAAGGAGGTTGGAAGGGAGGGACCTAGGCTCTGACCCCGCCCCCCCCCCCCCCCCAAAGACGGGAAGGGCTCTGACTACAGACAGGGAGAAGGGATGTAGGTGTCGACACCAACCAGGGAGGCAGAGAAGGATCTAAGGTCTAACCGCACTACTCTCTCCTAGTCGGCTGTATCTGGAGAAAGGTATCCTGCATGCTCCTTGGCCTCCTCCTGAACAAAGACACCGAGGGCTTGGGCCTCTCTAGGGACATGGCAAGCACCAGAGTAGCTGCCTCTTCCGGTGCTGTCCCCAAGGGAACAGAGGCCAGCTTCCCATGGTTAGCTCAGCCTCCTTACACGGGAGGTTCCTTGAATGAGAGCTTTCTCCCCGCTGAGGCTACACGACCAGCCCACAGCTCATTCACGATTCCTCACTCAGGGCTACCCCACCCAGCCTCCAGGGAGATCACCCAGGCTACAAAGTCTCTAGGAATTGGGCACGGAAGGCTTTTGGGAGAAGGACCCTGCAGGCACAGCATGAAGAAGCAGCAGCTGGGTCCCAGAAGTCTGGACCACTGGCCTGTCTCTAATCTTCTGGGAGGCAGAGCCAACAGGAAGTGTGGCGGTAGGGCATAGACAGGGCCCTGGGTAATGATAAACCCCAGTGCTAATGCTCTTATGCCCTGTACTGTCTACAGAGAGCATCTTCAGATAGCATGTGTCCTGGCTCAGCAGGGCATCTATCATAGCATCTAAGGTCTTCCCTGGAACACCAGGCTGGGATTTCCTCCACGTCAAGGGCAGAGACAGTGCAGCGGTACTCAGAGCTCAGACCAGAGGACTCAGAGAGGATGCACAGCCGGGAACCTTCTGCAAGATTCCTCCAGTTCCCCCTGGACCAGCGGTTCTCAACCTTCCTAATGCTGTGACCCTTTACAGTTCCTCATGTGGTGGCCCCCAACCATAACATTATTTTTGTTGCTACTTCATTTTGCTACTGTTATGAATCATAATGTAAATACCTGATATGCAGGATATCTGATATGTGACCACCAAATGGGGTTGCGACCCAAGGGTTGAGAACCACTACCCTAAGACACACATCGATGCAGCTGGAAGGCTGGGACACAGTACAGTGATAGGGCTTTTGCCTGGTACTCATGAGGCCCTGGGTTCAGTCCCTCCCTCCCTCCCAAATTAAAACAAATCTTGTTTTGTTGTAAACAAACAAAAATACTTTCCCCTCAGTCCCGGGGAGTGAGCATGCTAGGTAAGGATGGATCTATCACCGATGGATGGCCCCAGATGCCCCCACCTAAACATTAGTGTTGGAGATTTAGCAGAGCGCTTGCTTAGCAAGCCCGAGGCTCTGGGTTTGGTCCCCAGCACCAGGGGAAAGAACAGAACAGAGCACAAGGCCGGGTGATTCTCCAGCAGCCCCACTGTGCGTCAGTGCTGCAGGACGCTGGCTCATGCCCAGCTGTATGCATCACATCCCACCTTAGGGCCTGTGGACATGCTGAGTTCCTCCCTCGCTTCCCCCCACTCTGCACTGAGGTGTCACCTCCTTAGAATGCTGTCTCTGGCCTCTGATGCTGCACTGGTCTCTTCTCTGGCTCTCCTGCTGGAAGGCAGGAAGGAGCCTGTGTCTGGGAGGGGCAGGACAGAATCGCGAGTACACGGATGACACAGTGTGGGATCTGCAGTCAGGCCACATGGGAGTCCTCGGACACGTCAGTGACCTCTGCGTTGGTTTCCTTATCAGTCAAACTACTTCAACACCCAGCACTTGACTTGCAGGTTGTCCTGAGGGGCCTGCATAGGACAGGTGCTTGGGAGCAGCTGACTCAGGGACCCCCAGGGATTCCACTTAGAAGGGCATGCAGAAAGGTAAGGAAGGCAGGGGTGTGATAACTCAGGAAGCCGTGGCTGAGAAGTGGGCTGTCCGGTCTTGTCACACAGCCCTCCAGCTACAGCAGCTTTAATGAAGGCCAGCGGAACAGAGGTTTCAATGTCAGTCACTGAGGTTTGTGTCACTGGAAATGGGGCCTCAGGTGTCCTGGGGAGAGTCAGGCTAGTTGCCTGTCAGCCGCAGGCCCAGGGCAGCTGTGATCTTTCTCTGAGTTGTTTTCCTGACTGTCACAGGGCAGGACACTGTCATTTTACCCAGCTACGGTGAGTAAGCATACACCACTGGGCCACAATACGGGGAGGCAGGGACAGGGATCTAGGGTCCGATGCTAAATGCCAGGCTGGGACTAGAGGCAGGGAGGTGTGGAGTAAGGATCTAGACTTCGACTGTAGGTGAGGAAGCAGGGACAGGAGGATCTAGGCTGACTATAGTCAGGTATCGAGCCAGGCTCTGATTGTAGGTGAGGAGGTAGGGAAGGAAGGATCAGGGCTCTGCCTATGATATGGAAACTGTGGGTCACACTGCTTGTGGGCCCTTCCTCACCGTGGGGCCCTTGTGTCCACTTCGGGGACAGCTGAACATGCTTTCTCCCTATGCCTCCAGCTGGGTCTCACCCCTCTCTTGGTGGTATGGAGTGGGGCATCCAAAGCCACATAGGGGGCTACCCTTGGGGCTTTCTCATTCCTTCCTTCCCTGCCAGTCACAGGGTCCCTTAAAGATAATTTCTTGATTCCTTTTGGCCCCATTTGCAAATCTAATGCTACCAAAGCAACAGGCATAACTAACCTGCCCCCCAACTCTGTTGACAACAGACACCCTCTCCCCAGTGCAGATCTGCTGTTCACTGGCACCCTTAGAAGACCCCTTTTAACTCTGCAGAGACACATAATGTGCAAGAGACAGTCAGATGTCACTTCGAGCAGTGAAAACCTTCACCGAAGTAGCTGCTGTGGCCGAATCCCTATTTCTCACATGAGAATGGGCAAATATCATACCCTGGATGGTTATGGTACGGGTTGGATTAATACTAAAGAATGCTTGAGGTCTGGAGAGATGGCTCAGTGGGTAAAATGCCTGCCTTGCAAGTATGAGGACCCGAGTTCAAATCCCCAGCACCCATGTAAAGCCAGGAACAATGGTGTACATCTGTAGCCCCAGTGTGGATGGGTGGACACAGGTGGACCTTGGGGGTTCACCGGCTAGCCAATCTAGCTGCAGTGGCAAGCTCTAGGTTCAGAGAGAGAATCTATCTCTAAAAGTAAGGTAGAGGGCTGGCAAGATGGTTCAGGGGGTAAAGGCAGGGGCCGCTAAGCCTGACAAGTCTGAGTCTGAGTACCAAAAGCATGGTGGGAAGAGAGAACTGATTCCCATAGCTAACCTTTGATAACAAGTTATCCACACGCACACTAAGTCATGTGGATGCACACACACACATGGGTATGGCTGATCAGGTTGGCTGGCAGACCAGTGAGCCCCAAGGCTTTGTTTGTCACCACCTTAAGCAAGAAGGTGAATGATTCAAAATAGCTTCAAGAAGTCCATGAAACTGACCAGATTCACTACCCCCCCCCCCCCAATCTCCCTCAGTAAGCAATAAAAGCCAAGAGTCCATCTCAGAAGAGCAGACTCAAGCTGCAAAGAGGATTCTGAGACCACACCAGCTGCCTGAAGAAGCAGAAACCAGCCAAGCTGCCAGGAAAGCGGTTAAGACCAACAATGTCACCTGGAAAGGTCACTCTCCCACCTGATGAGCTGCCTGCAGGCTGGGCAGTGTGCTCCAGGTCCCCAGCTTTGAGAGCTGTCATGTATGCTGGGCTCGGGTGATGCAGCTGTCTTGAGTCATTTCTGCTCCTGTAAGTAACCCTTCAGCCATATCCTCCTATAAATAACTCCAGTAGGCTCACTGGTTCACCAAGTTGGACTTAGGTGGTATCCGCATTTGGTCTGTCATGGGTTCCCTATCTGTGGTGAGTAGACATGCGTGTTGCATCTCCCCAGGAAAAGTTTCGTCACACACCACCACCTCCCCAGTGCTGGGATTACAGACGGACACCCTTTCATCTGGAGGTTCTGGGGATCGAACTCAGGTCCTCGGGCAAGTGCTTTAGCAGCTGAGTTGACTCCCCAGGCCCATCTCACCCCCTCCATATCAGAGATCCTCCCTCTCAGTCACTATCCTAAGTCAGGCTTATGAGTCAGACCCCTGAACTACTATGACGGTCTATCCTGCCAAGATGCGCCATCTGCCCACGGGGATGACAATCTTCAACAAACAGCATGCTCCCCAGCTGTCTGCTGCCTCCCCATTGTCTTCAGAAGGGCCGAATCCTGGCATTCAATGCCCACACCAACTCAGTCTCAACTTGGGTCTCCTAACTGTGGGTCTCCCTTGACCCACCTTTTTCCACCACCAATGGTCCCCACAGCCTCGTCTTCCCGAGTGAACGGTCCTTTTGTGTGTCAGGTCCCCTCGTGGGCCTCCCCGAGAGACCTTCTTCTGGGCACAGGCTTTGAATCCCAGGATGTGTCGGCTGCCTTTCTTCTGGTCTCAGAGTGGGCACTGTGCATTCCTAGTGCTTCCTGGTCATGTGACTTCAGGCAGAAACACAAACCGCTCTGTGCTCCGATTTTTCTTTGAACAACTAGTATCTAACTGTGCAAAGTGCTCAGAGCCCTGCCGAGGCCTACAAAAGGCCGCCTTGGACTTCTTCTGTTTGAGACAGGGTCTCACATAGCTCAGGCTGGCCTTGAACTTAGGATGTAGCACAAGGTTGCCTTGAATGTCTTTCCTCTTTGCTTCTTGGGATGCTCCTAACGGGACACTGGGCCACCTCTGGGTGCCCACTTCTTTACTGAGTCTTTGACCACAGCCATGTGCCGTGTGCAGCTGGAGGTCAGGGCTGTTTTCATTGGCTGACACATCTGTATAGTCAGTTATGGCCTAGGGAGAGTGGCTAGTATTCCCTTGAGAGCCGGTGTGCCTTTCCCATCCCCTGCAGCAGGAGAGCTCAGGGAGGCTAGGGCATGTGGCCCTAGCCCGGCTCTTCTGCCTGTTCCCTCTCTACTATGGGTTCCTCATGGCGAATTCCACCAGCCTGAGACTGACAAAAATCGCGGCTGAGAGCTGGGGAGATGGCTCAGTGGGTAAAGTGTTTGCCTGAGCCCAGATCCCCAGCACCCATAAAAGAAGCTGAACACATCAGTGTGCATCTGTAATTCTAGCACAGGGGTTGGAGGGGGCAATGTGGAGATGGGAGGATTCCTAGATCTCACTGGTTAGCTAGTCTAGGCAAGTCACTGCACTCCAGATTCAGTGGGAGACCTTGACTCAAAAAAATACAGTGGAGGGCCATAAAGGAACCCACCCGCTATCTACCTCTGGCCCCCATATACATGTATGTGCACCTGTACACACGCATGCACACAAACATACACATACACACAACTACACCTGAACATGGTGTAGTTGGACTTTTTTCTTTATTATTCCATAAACAATACAGTATGACTATTGACAGAGTATATACATTACCTTAAATATAAGTCAGTTAAGGAGGATTTTGTTTGTTTGAGACCGAGTCTCATGTAGCCCAGGGTGGCCTTGAACTCACTATCCAGCTGAAGAGGAGTTTAGATTTCTAATCTTCCTGCTTCCATCTCCAGAGTACTGGGCTTACAGGCATGTGTCACCACATGCTGAGATCAAACCTAGGGCTTCATGCACGCTAGGCAAGCACTCTACCAACTGATAACATCCTCAGCTCCTCAGTAGGACTTACAGTACCAGACAAGCTGAGGTATGGTGGCATGTACCTGTAGTCCTAGATACTGGGGAGGCTGAGGCAGGCGAACTGCTTGAGCCCAGGAGTTCTAAGCCAGCCTGGACAACAAGCTAAGGTCCTGTTTTTTTTTAAAAAAAAAATGAGCCTAGGGAGATAGTTGAGTGGGTAAAGGTGCTTGCTGGGGAAGCCTGACAACTCCATTGATCCCCAGAACCCATATAAAAAGCTAGATATAGTGGCAAGCATCAATAATCTCCTCCTGCTTCCAGATGGGAGGAGACGACAGGAGGACCATCTGGAAGCTCTCTGACCTGCTAGTCTGAATTAGCTGCACAGCACCAGACCCAGCCTTAACAAGGTGGAAGGTGAGAACTGACTCTCAACATTCGTCCTCTGACCTCCACACGTGCTCCTGAAATGCACGTGTCGTGTCCCGCCAATAGAGCAACAACAAATGTCTACACCACAGAACAAACAAGCTCTTTAAGAAAGGGAAACTGGGGCCAAGGTCTCGCTGGAGATAATAGGCAAGGACAGTACTGGAAGAAACATCCAGGTCACGGGCGGGCCTTGCTGAGGGCACCCGCTCTTTGGCCAGCCCGTCTTACCTGAAGCAGTCTGCATGCCAGTCAGCGTTCAGGGCCTGGAGGTACTGGCCGTCATAGATCTTCTGGCCGCAGCTCGCACACACAGGCAACTCGCTTCCTGCTTGGGATAGAAACCAAGTCAGGAGCCATTTTTTTTTCTTTTCTTTTTTTTTGGTTTTTCGAGACAGGGTTTCTCTGTATAGCTTTGGAGCCAGGCTTGCTCCAAAGACTCACTCTGTAGACCAGGCTGGCCTCGAACTCACAGAGATCCTCCTGCCTCTGCCTCCCAAGTGCTGAGATTAAAGGCGTGCGCCACCACCGCCCCTGGCCTAGGAGCCAGCCTTAAGAGTGTAGTTTGCTGGAGGTCTAGCCTGCCCTGCTCATCCCAGGTAGACTTAGTGCTCACACACTGAACCTTTCGATACAGGATGAGTGCTCACTCTGCTAAGCGAGAGGATAAAGGATGAGAGTCTGAGAGTTCAGCTTGGACACTAGGCCACCAAGCCTCTCTGCACCCATCTGGAACACGCAGGAGGGGACAGAGATGCCCCCTTCCGTGACACACGTAGAAACAGGGAGAAAGGAAACAGAATTTGGAAACAAGGTGGAGGGGGGCACTCCTGTGACAGCCTCTTCTGCCTGCCCGCCCAGGAAGAAGGATTGAAAGGGACAAGGACCGGCAGAGCTGGGCTGGTCCATCTTAGGTCAGAAGTAGCAGGGTAGGAAACTCAAAGGTGATAGCCCTTGTTGAACCTTGACGAGGGGCCAGGGCTGCGAAGCCAGACACTCTGACAATTCCTTTACGCAGCCACTCTACATGCTTAGTCATCCCCAGGACCTTGCACCCCTGGAGCCGGTGGGCCCTGCAAAATAGCCTCGGCCTGTTCCTCTTCATTCTACAGACTCTGAAACCTCAGCCCCAGAGAGGGGACCTCTCCTTATGACACACAGCCAGGCTCCAAGGCCTTCATCCCTCCAAGTACCCAAGCACCCAAAGTAGTGTGTTGTAAGTGCCTGTGGGCCCATGCCCCCATCCGGGCTTCAGGGACATGTGTGAGTGGGAGGTAGAACGGGGCTGGAGAGGTCAGAACCTGTCTATGACCAGATGAGCCGACTGTGGGGGCTTTGAGAAAGAAACCTAGGGGAGATCCCAGACTCTGATCCAGGCTGAGGGAATCTCAAGAGGCCTCTGAACCCCAGCTGTAGTGTGGCTCTAAGCCCGGGGCCTTCTCAGTGAGGCAGGACTCTAGCCTCTCGCCAGGACTCTAGCCAAGACTGACTAAATACTAGACTACTAGGGTTGGTGCAGGGAAAACGGGAGGTCACGGTATGACGGTAGTGGCGGCGGTAAACCTCTGCAGTGTTCTGTCACCGGATCCAGTGTGTATAGCTCTCCAGTGACTTTTTATTTTTGTTTTTATTTTTGACTAGTCCCCCCATTCACCTAGTCCTGAACTGCATAGCCGGGGAAACTGAGGCCCTGTGTGTTAGTGACTGGTTCAAGGTCAGAGAGCCCCGCAAACGCGAGTCTGCATCTCAGATCCAAGACTGCTGTCGTTTAGCTCTCCCGGGTCAGGCTGCATCAAAGGGTGGCCCCCTCCACCCCACCGGAGAGCGAGGACCAGGGTGGGACAGAGAACTAGGGTCTAAGGTAGGTGCTGGAGGAACAGTAACCTGGGGAGATGGGTGAAGAGGGGATGGGATATGAGAAAGAGGGGCTTCCTCCATCCGCAAGAAAGCAGCTCATCCCGGGGCTAAGGGAGGGAGAAAGAGGGTGGGAGGGTGACAGAGAATGGCCTGCGGGCTTCGGAAGGACAGGCGCATCCCTAGGAGGCAGGGGCGCGGCCTTGCCGCTCCTCGGGCCCCTCAGATACTCCCGGCTCCCCTCCCCCGACCCCTAGCCCGGCGCACCTTCCTCTCCCATACGTTCTTCCCTCCAGGTGCAACAAAGTAGCGTCAACCTCATGCACTCGGCGGGGGGCGGGGACCGCCGGCAACCGGCGGGGCACCGGAGAGCTGGGGCCGGGCCCGCGAGCTCGCCCGCCGCCGGCCCGGGAAGGCGGGAGGCGGGGAGCGCGGGGCCGGAGCCGAGCGCTCCGCTCCGGGCTCGGCGATGCCGCCGCGCTGCACTCCCACGCCCGGCTTGGGGACACCGGCTCCGCGCTGCCGCCGCTTGAGGAGCGCGGAGGGGCGGGCCGGGGCGGGCCTGCGAGCTGCGACAGGGGCGGAGCGCGTGCGACGCGGCCGGCTGGAACTGCCCCTGCGCGGCTCCGCCCCCGGTATAGCCCCGCCCCCACAGAGACAACCCCGCCCTCCGGAGGCTGACCAGGGCCACTGCGGGTTGGAACTGCCCCTGCGCGGCTCCGCCCCCGGGATAGCCCCGCCCCCCAGAGACAACCCCGCCCTCCGCAGGCTGACCAGGGGCCTGCGGACGCTGCGGGTTGGAACTGTCACTGCGCGGCTCCGCCCCTCGCCGCCGATAACCACCACACCCCTCAAGCGACCATCCCGCCCCGGAGCGGTAAGCTCGACGTCGTCTCAGCTGCAGCCACGCCCTCTGCAGGCCAGCCAGGGGCCTGCCCGCAGCGGCATTGGCGGAATTGTCCTTGTTCCACACCGCCCCTCCTGGGAGGAAGCCGCGCCCCCTCAATGGAAGCCACGCCCTCTAAGGGATGGGCGGGGCCTGCGAGTCCCGGAAAGGGTGGAGCTGAAGTGTGGAGCTGCCTTTGCGTAGCTCCTCCCCTTCGGCGGAAGCCACGCCCCTTGACGACGGCAGTTTCGCCCTCTGCAGCACAGCTGGGGCTGCAGAGCCTGCACTCCCACGCCCACCATAAAAACCGCCTCTAACCCCGCCCCTTTCTCCCCCTCCTTTTCTGCCTTTCATTCATTATCAGCTCTACTTGGAAGCGCCATGGCAGGGCTGTGAACTCGGATGGGACCGCCCAGCAGGTTTCCTTGGAGAAGGCACCTCCTTATACAGTCCTCCCCGAGCCTCTCTGGTCCAACCCACTGGAGTTAATCACCTAGGACGGACCCTGAGGATGCCGGGGGTTGGAGTGTAGGGGGGAGTCAGTTGGGTCGAAGGCAGGGTAGAATAGATAGAAATGTATCATATAGCTTAACCGGTAGAGTGCTTGCCTAGTATGCTCCAAGCCCATCTTCCGCACCACATAAATCCAGCATAGGATGCACGCCTATAATCAATCCCAGGACTTCGGACGTGGAGATAGAAGGATCAGAAATCCAAGACCAAAAACAAAATAGGGAAGCTGTGGACTTGAGGGCAAAAGAGCCCCTTCCCCCAGATTCTGATCGAAACCTTTCATCAGCTGAGACTCAAGAATTCCAACACAATTAAGACCGTTTGCTTGAGGGCTTTCTTTCCCGGTTGTAAACGTACAATTTTGTAGGAATCTCTCTGGAATTCCCCCTTTACAATAAAAGGACATGTTCTAAACTCCGTGTGCAGCCCTCGTAGCACCTGATTTTACTTCATCGGATTCAAATAGCATCGAAGGCACCTCCAGAACCAACTCATGATTTCACTTATTAAAAAGAAAAGTCTGGCAGGGTTTGGTGGCACAGGCCTTTTTTGATTCCTTGAGAGGCACAGGCGGGTAGAATTCCATGAATTGGAGGCCAGCCTAGTCTCCATAGGGAGTTCCAGGATAGCCCAGGGCTACCTACATAGAGACACCCCATCTCAAAACAAAAGAAACAAAACTATAAACAGTCTGGCTGATGGCACATTCCTATAATCCCAACATTTGGGAGTTAGAGAATCGAGGGTTCGAGGACAACCTCAGCTATGTAACAAATTTGAGGCCAACCTGGGCTATAGGAAACTGCTTCTCAAGAAACTAAAAATAAAAGAGAGACACCAAAGACATTTTCTTAGCAACTCTTTGATATGTAGTGAGAGATACCCAAGTGCTACCACCTCTTGAGGAACCCCTTGTCTTAGTTAGGGTTACTATTGCTGTGATGAAACACCATGACCAAAAGGGAATTAGGAGGAGAGGGTTGATTTGGCTTAAACTTTCATGGCACTATTCATTATTGGAGGAAATCAGGACAGGAACTCAAGCAGGGCAGGAACCTGCAGGCAGGGGCTGATGCAGAGGCCGTGGAAGGGTGCTGCTCACTGGCTTGCTCCCCATGGCTTGCTCAGCCTGCTTTCTATAGGACCCAGGACCACCAGCCCAGGGATGGCACCACCCACCTACAGCTCAATCTTTTTTTTTTTTTTTTTTTTTTTCGAGACGGTTTCTCTGTGTAGCTTTGTGCCTTTCCTGGAGCTCACTTGGTAGCCCAGGCTGGCCTCGAACTCACAGAGATCCGCCTGGCTCTGCCTCCCAAGTGCTGGGATTAAAGGCGTGCGCCACCACCGCCCGGCTACAGCTCAATCTTATGGAGGCATTTTCTCAGTTGGGATTCCTTCCTCTCAGATGGTTCTAGTCTGTGTCAAGTTGACATAAATCTAGCCAGCACGACCCCTGTGCTTAAAGTGGGTTAAAACTGTCTTTTAATTAACTGTGACTCTTTGAAACCAATGACCATGCTTTTAGGTGTGCTTTATTCTTTTCCTTTCTATTTTAAGTTTTTTTTTTATTTGAAATTTTAAATCTTAAATTATTTGTTACATTTTTATTTTGTGTGTGTGTGTGTGTGTGTGTGTGTGTGTGTGTGTGTCACACTGATGGAGATCAGAGGACAACTTTCGGGATTTGGTTCTATCCTTCCTCTACATGGGTCCTGGGGATTGAACTCAGGTTGTCAGGTTTGGCATCGAGTGGGCACTTTTGCCCATTTCTCGCCAGACCCTAATTTAAAATATTTCCTCTCCATTCTTTTTTTCTTTTTGGTATGTGTGTGTGGGTGCACTAGCATGCATGTTTGGGTGTGCACATGTGGGTGTGCACATGCCTAAGTGTGCATGCGGAGGTCAGAAGACAACTCCTACTATGGGGAGTCCTGGGGCTCCGACTCAGGTTGTCCGTCCTGGAGGCATGCTCTTTTACCCACAT